>NC_056746.1:1240031291-1240096028 GCF_019279795.1 Protopterus annectens
AGCATTCTGCATATTCATTTTCCTTTTTTTCATGCTTGTTCATTGTTTTTATTATATGCTTCTCTTCATTGTCTCAAATTACTTTCAATATGTATTTTTCTCTCTCTACTGATTATCTAAGGTTTGTTGCTCTTTCTCTCAGCCCCTCTTACATTCTTTGTCTCACAAAACACAGTTTGCTTTAAATTCCCTTGAACCAGCCTGATTTACACAAGGACCTGAATCAAGAACAAATCTCCACAGTTCACTACATTCAAGCTTTTTTATTTTTTCATTTAATTTAAGATAACCAGACTGGATCCCATTGACTTTTTCAGCTATATCCTTGTTACATAACAAAACAAAGCAAACAATTAATACCAAATGGCATATTGCAAAACAATAGCCAAGAGAAAACTGAATATAGTACCAAATATACTCTGTGTGTTATGCATCACACTGTATAAGGCGAAAAGCAATTGATGTACTGCTACAAATTCAGAGCATATGTGCTAACAAGACCAAGTGGAGCACTTTAGTACAAGTTAAAAATACCAGCATGCAGTATTTAGTGTAGGAGTTAACATCTGATCACACACTGTGGGTATCACACAGACATATCTGTTTTATTATTAAGTTATATAACAAAAATACACTAGACAGGGCATCTTCAAGAAAACAGAATCTATTTTACTGAATGAGAAGAAGGAGGTCTGTGTTTTACGTCAGCTTCACAAAGAGCCATAAATGAAATCTGAATAATCCTGCAATTCCAACCAGCTCAGAATTTCTGTACAGAAAGAGACCAATTACTAGACCGGTAAATAAAAGATGAATATTATGGCAGATGTGGCGAGGAAAGTTGTATCTGTGCGTCATGAACATCCACTGCCCATTGCCCCTATGGCTGAGGCTTGCTAGGGGTCACCAGAAAGATAGTTGTAGCAGTAATCTATTAACTCTGCATTTACTGCTCCTCTCTGTCATGTTGTATAACCAAGTTTTGCTCTACAATACCGCACTTGGGAGCACATCAAGATTATTATACAATATTAGTGAGAGTCTAGATGTGTTTGTCAGTGTTGGAACATGTATAGTAATGAATGTGTGTGTGTGTGTGTGTGTGTGTGTGTGTGTGTGTGTGTGTGTGTGTGTGTGTGTGTGTGTGTGTGTGTGTGTGTGTGTGTGTGTGTGTGTGTGTGTGTGTGTGTGTGTGTGTGTGTGTGTGTGTGTGTGTGTGTGTGTGTGTGTGTGTATGTGTGTGTGTGTGTGTGTGTGTGTGTGTGTGTGTGTGTGTGTGTGTGTGTGTGTGTGTGTGTGTGTGTGTGTGTGTCTATGAGTGTATGCAGTGCCTTTGCCAGCATGATGCATAGACCACTAGGAAGAACAGTATTGCTGTCATGTCTGACAGTGCAAGCATTACATACAGTACAGTTAATGGACATGATAATAAGCTGATAATGAGGTATTTCTCATTGCAGGTATAATGGTCTCTGAATTGCATGTTCCCACCATTGTGGTGACTGACCTACCTGCAGTAGGTAATTACTGCAAGCAGTGAGTCTTTATCTGAACTCCAGGAATGTCTTTCATTTAGACAAGTATAATTTTTCAGATGATAAACCTCTGTTCATTTTAAGTTCTCTACAACATGTGTATGACCTGATACTGAGACCTACTAATGCTTCAAAAATTAAACTGTCATTTTGAACCAAAAGCAGTGATTTCAGAACCTCATTGATATAAATTTAAAAGCCTCCCATCACCACTGAAGTAGGTAGATCTGCTTCCTTCCTCTTGCTGTTTATACACATATACTAAATCGGAAATTGCTATGTGTTGATTAAGGGGAATATTTTCAGATACCACAGTAGCAGATTTAGTATGTAAATTCCTTCTATTTCCTTTTAAAGTTTTGTTGTTCCATGGAATGCAATTGTGGTCAATTTAAAATGCATTACAAGAACCACAGAAAGCTGACTAAACTACATTTTTTTGAAATGCAGCTGAACCTCCCCTTCACCCAAACCATTATGTTACATTGTGGAAAAATACAGAGGATGAGTTGTTAATGAACCTATATTGCTTACAGAAACTACAACTGCAAATTCCAAAGGTGACCTTTTTTGTAGGTACATTAGGACAAAAATTATTACGTTCAAACATAGATTTAAAATGAACAGACTTCTTAAAGGTGAACCTTGGCTTGTCACCCAAGACTGTAAGTCTATGTTTCCCAAAATGACCTTACAATTTTCTTGTATTATATTCTTGATCAACCACATATCATTACAAATTGGAACAGGAAAAGTAAAACAAAAATTTTCTTTAGGGATGTCAGAAAAAAAACATCAGTGGCCTGACTGGCAGAAATCTTTAAATGTTTCTTCTCCAAAATAGATGGGCTTTGGATGTCTGTAGAGGCAAAACCTTATATTCAATGGTACCTGACCAGTCTGAATTATATCCCCTGTCAATGAAAAAAGTGTTTAAGTGCTTTGTGGAATACATCAACAAGAGCACTGTTTTTTTTTTGCAGTTCACTATCAGTGGTTTTAGTGATACCTTAGACTTCCTTGACTCAAGTATTTCGTATGACACCACATTTCATTCCTTTGTGAGTAAGGTCTTTCACAAAAAGACCTTTTTACTCAGTACCTTCACAAGGACAGTTTACACCCCTCCCACATGAAAGGAGTGTGATTAAAGGACAGATGATTAGACCAAGTAGACTCCCTATGGATGACTTTACATTTCTGCAAGAGCTGACTAAACTAAAGGGTTTTATATATATATATATATATATATATATATATATATATATATATATATATATATATATATATATTTATATGTATACACACACAACATGCACACACACACATATATATATATATATGTGTGTGTGTGTGTGTGTGTGTGTGTGTGTGTGTATATATATATATATATATATATATATATATATATATATATATATATTATAAATATATATAAAATATTTAGATATACATATTATACACACACACATACACACACACACACTCATTCACATGGGTCTACTTTAGATAATAGAAATGCCGCTTACCCAACTTTCATAACACTGAAACGACTTAACCGACAACTGCATTTCAACAACCTCTCAGAACACTAACTCCAAACTCCAGGTAAGTAGCCACTTGGCCACCATGTTGAATTTTGACCCTTACCGCCGCTGTATCTCGGAGTTGGTATATTTAGTTAGGGGGTGTGTGGGGGGTGCAGCCCACCACATGGGGGGGAATGAAGCTCCCCACATGGGTAGGTTTAATTTGCTTCAGTTTTAATTTATTTTGTACTGTCGCCAATCGGCTACTTACGTGGAGTTTGGAGTCAGTGTTCAGAGAGGTCATTGAAATGCAGGTGTCAGTTAAGTCGTCTCAGCATTATGAAAGACAGGTAAGTGGTATTCTGATTATTTAAAGTAGGCCCACACACACACACACACACACACACACACACACACACACACACACACACACACACACACACACACACACACAGACACACACATATATATATATATATATATATATATATATATATATATATATATATATATATATATTTATTTATTTATATATATCTACATACATATGTGTGTGTGTGTATGTCTGTGTAATAATAGAACTTCACTGAACCAAAGCTTTATAGCTGAATACATTTCAAAGCAATGACTGAAAGTAAATGGTTGAAAACTCAATTGATTGAACAAACATTATAGGTTCATAGGCAGTTACTGGGCTATTGACCCAAAGGTCTTTATAAGCTAGGCATGTGTACCCAATATAATGCTAGAGAAACCCAATATAAAGGATCTTGCCTAAACTCAAGATCTTAGCAACAACTGCCCACATCTAGGAGGGTCATAGGTGAAATCCCCGGCAGGAATTTATGGCTTCCCACCCAGTCATCCGGGCTACACTTAAACAAGGTCATAGAGGGCTTTGTTTGTTGTGAATAGGTAGCCTATTCTAGAGGACTGGCAACCTCCGAGAGACAAAGCTGTCTCTCCAGCAGGTCCTATTTATGTCGCAGGCCTGGTTAAGGTCCTTGGACCTGGTGACCCTTGTCCAGACGTTCAGCATTTCTATTAGGTTTGGTTCTGAGATTACACTGTAGGCTAGGCACAAGTCTCCTCTAGGTAGTCCATATGCTACTGAGTACAGTGACAGTGACTTTAGTCTGTCAATGTATGATGTGCTGGAGACCCTGAATTTTCTTGGTTAGAAATCTCTGGGGTCTCTGAAATTGCTGCAGGTGCCTGGTAAGGTGCATACCAAAGGGAGAATTGTATTCAGTTATTGGCCTGATGAGGGTCAAGTACAGGGTTGTTATTACCTATTTTGCTCTTGAAGCAATGCCTATGCTAATGAGGTATACAATGTAGCATGCCTTCCTTACCACAGCAGACACATGGTGGTCAACATTTAGGCTACAGTCAACTTGTGTTTTCAACACTCTCACTACTGAGTTGTTACATGGGGTATTATTATTTATATGATAGTCTGCAGGGATATTGTTTTTAGATGATAATGCATTTTTTAGCATTGAAATTGAGTCCATGGCTTTGTCACCAATCATTGGTTTGTGTAAGTTCCTCTTAAAGTATATTGACATAATTTGGGGATTCAATGATTGCACCTAATTTGCAGTCATCAGCAAATGTAATCAGCTACAGCCACTATGTTTTGGTCTGACCTTCTGAGAAGTGTATTCCAAACAATAGGGGGCCAAGAAATGACCCCTGTGGAACCCCACTGGTGACAGGTCTGCTGGGTGAGGTAAAGTCCCCAACTTTGGCTAAGTGTGATCTGTCGGTGAGCCAGTTAGCAACCCAGCTGATGACATAATCGTTGATATTCAAGTGAGAGAGTTTATCAATGATGCCTGAATGTGGGACGGTTTTGAAGGCCTTGGTCAAGTTAAGGTAGGCTGTATGCAAAAATTTGCCTTCATCTATGGCTCTGCTGACATTTTTAAAGAAGTCCATCATGTTTAACAGGCATGACCTGCCTTTGACAAAACCAAACTATGTCAGATCAAGGGTTTAGATATCACCTACATCCTTACTTATAAGATCCACAATGATTCATTCCATGTCCTTACAGATAAGGCTGGTTAAACTGATGGGTCTGTAGTTCCCAAGGTCTGTTGCTGTACCCCCTTTATGAAAGGGGAAGATGGTTGCTGTTTTGCATTCACCACGGAAAAAATCAGTACTTGGGCTGTGGTTGAAGAGAGTACCTGATGGAGTTGCTAACTCATATTTTAGGCCATTTAAAACTCAACCTGGGATGCCATCCAGTCCCACAGAAGCTGTGTTTTTGGCCTTGGAGAGAGCATTAATCACTTGCTCTTTGGAGATGCAAGGTGGGGGGATGCAGAGGGAATACTTTGTGGAATGTTTGGAGGGATGGGGGGATAAAATTTTCACCAAACCTGTCGGCTAATAAGTTAGCTATTTTTGCAGGATCAATGTGTGTGATGCCATCCACAGCTAGTTCAGCACACATCTGGGTCCTACCTTTTAGGTGACTGATATAGCTGACGAATGCCTTATCGTTATCCTTAGCTATGGTTGCTATTTTTTTGAAGTTGTCCTTTCTTTTTTTCAAATTAGAATTAGTAGAAAATTTCACATAGAGCAAAGACTTGACCACTGAAGAGCAAACCTCTGTAACCCCCAATGTAGGAGAAGCTCTTATTAAATATAGTAACTGTATGGGCTGCACAATCATGGAAAAAAAAGAAGAACCCCCACAGAGTGAATCACTGGTTAAGTACAAAGATAAACTACACCAGCATAATTATTTTTAGCTAATACCAGTCACAATATTGGAAAATGCTAGATAAAATCTTCATGTGTTTTTAAATGTCTGTTATAGTGCTATATGTAACTACACTAGCGTCAACTAAATGATATTTTGATATGGTAACCAAGTGAACAGTTGACCAAATGAGTTTTTAACAATTCAGTTTCTTCGTTTTGTGATTTAGCCAGATATTATTTATCATTAAGAATAAGATTCATAAGGTGGTACTGAGGACAGAAACTAGCATTGCTCTTCCCATGTAACCTTCACTTGTGGTGCATTCTGGGAGAAGTCTGCATATCCTTCCTGTGTCTATGTCATCTTTCAGTGGGTGCTCTGGTTACCTGCTGTGTTTTGAAGACCATGAGTGAAGTGGTATTCCTCCAAATCAAAGTCTCACAAATAACTCATGTAACATGGCATCTGCACCTGAAAAGCGAAATGTGGTTTTAGCTGCTTCATATAGTACATTTGGGGTAGTATTTCCATGTCAAAAGTTACTGAAGAGAGGTACAGAGTATTTCCTGGAGGAGACTAGTTCCAAAAGAGAGGCAGCACGTCTCCTTAGCAACTAATTGAGAACAGCTTGCTCTATGCACTGTAACTAGCACACTGGCAGTAAAGCATTCAGATTCCTGACTGAGCAGACTAACATAAATCTTAATCTGAATACATGGTGTTGTAGTATAAGGGAGCATTCTCACATGGGTGTTAAAGTATGCTGGTGGAGAAATCAGAAATAATACTTCTACTGTTATGTTGTACTAAATGACTTCATATCCTTCAGGAAATGCTTGGTAAACAAAAACCTGTTATTCTGGCAGCTTTCCAAGTTTATAAGAGGCATATTTAAAATCTGTACCTATTTTTTGAGCCTTTGTTCTCTGCTATTTTTAGCTTTCTTCATATTTTTTGTTCTAAGAGCTTGAGAGCTACATCCACTACTACTAAGGGTGATCTGAAAAGTAGTTACAAAAATTGAACTCTACAACCATTTCAGCAAACCCCAAATCAAATAAAAGAATGAAAAACACAAAGTCCCTTTTCATATAAATGAAATTTGTCTATGTGTGTGTGTGTGTGTGTGTGTGTGTGTGTGTGTGTGTGTGTGTGTGTGTGTGTGTTTGTGTGTGCATGTGTGAGAGTGACACGCACACGCGTGTGTCTGAGTACATGTATTTATCATGCATAAAGTACAATCTCCTTTCTTCCAAGTATTGCAGTTATTCTGGTGAAGTCATTGAAGGCACTGTTCTTAACCACAGCTATATAATTTAGAAATGCTGCAGCAAATGTACAAAGCTGATGACTTGGCAAGTGATACAAGATCCAGCACAGTGATGAAGACTGGGAGAAATACTATAAAACATTCTTTACCACTTTTTATGCTGTAACATTTTATAGAGATAAAACATATAGAAAGAATAGTCTCTAAACCGTTTAGTCTTCATCACATTTTTTGTAGATTTTGTATGCTTTGGGCTGTTCTCTTATTTCTTACTTATTTATAGGCATTGGATTGTTTGACCATTACTCTATAAACAGCAGTATATTTAGAACTAACTGCTACTGCTATTGACACATTATGGAATAAGGTAAGCTACGGTTTTTAAATCATACCTGATTCATTTACAATGAAAAAGTGAAATAGCCTTAATGTTGTACAGAAATCTTATGGAAGTGACAGGTTTTATGTTTGCTGTGGAGCTTATGTGCAGCTGTATAGTTCATTTTGAGAGTGGTGTGCTCATAATGTGAACAGCCATACAAATGACAGGACCTAATAAAGGAGCAATCTCTTTGCTGCTGACATGGAATGGGAATGTGATTTATTGCAGACAACATCATGCTATTTCCTCAATTATAAACGAGGTACAGTTAAACCTTTTTCTTTGTTGAGAGAAAAACTGTAAAAGAAACAAATTATAGTACTATATACCACTTAAGCTAGAGTTTGGTTTACTTTAATGTTGCCTTGTGTGTAGGCTCTCATGGTCCTATTTAACCTTTCCTGTCCAACCAGAGGCTCACATGTGGCACATATGTAGAATGTCTGTAAACGTTAAGGAGAAATCTGACATCCCATTATAGAGTAACAGTACATATTAATTTATTCTCATTTTGGCAAGCTTTTTTAATCATGTCAGCAGTGGCATTTTTGAAGTATAGCATGCCACAACATTTCTGAACTCCACATAACCCTGCCACACCAGATAAAACGCAACATACCACAGCATTCAGAGCCCAGGGTTCAATGCTACCTTGCATGTGTTTCAGCCTTCCTGTAAGGAGATTACATAATATTTAGAAGCAAATATATTTTTTTCTGAAAACAAGGAAATCAGCAGGACTAATACACACAGTGATATAGAAAGGGAGTATAGATAGAAGGGATGAATAAGATACTTCTCAACTTTAGAGTAACCATCAGAAATATGACATCCTAAATTCAATGAAAAAAGCAAGTGTATTTGGGAAACAGTAAGACAGTGAAATTAGCAGCTGGAAATTTAGTTCTAATAGTAACAAGAAGTGGAAATGGAATTAGAACCTGCAAGAGGTCATACATAAACATTTAAAAGTAACTAAGCAAAATGAGGAAAACTACAAATAATGCTCATGGCATTATGTAATAATAATAATAATAATAATAATTGATTGTATAATAACAATAATTGATTATATAGTAATAATAATAATATAATGGCATAATTGACTCTTTATCATGGCACTATGTACTGGTATCACTAATATAGGCTTAAAGACCTTACTTATAGGTTCATAAGTTCATAGGTTGGTACTGGGCTATCTGCCCAAAGGCATATATTAGCCCAGCCACATTGTGCGGTATTCACCTCCCCTTTAGTAGTTCCCTAGACCCTTGTTCTAGCAGCTAGTACCCTTGGCCCCTATCTAGTAGTGCTGTTGGTGTGATCCCCGGTGTGAACTTTCTGTTACCCATCCACTCATCAAGGTTCCTCTTGAAGAGTGATAATGAGGGGCTCTGTCTTATGTAGATTGGGACCCTGTTCCATAGTAAGGGAAGTCTCTGCGAAGGGAATCTATCCCTCCAGCATGTTCTATTCATTGTTGTGTTGAGGTTTATATCCCTAGAGCGTGTAGCTCGAGTAGATTTGGTTTTGCTATGATGGAGCATGTTCAACAATTCTGGGTTGGACATGGCTCTGTACGTTAGACAGAGATCACCTCTGAGAAGGCGGTATGCAACAGAGAACAGTTTTAGCTTTTTCAATCGTGCTGCATAGGGCAACTGTTTGAGGCCAGTAATCCTCTTGGTTAGGTACCTCTGTGGTCTCTCCAGCTGCTGGAGATGTCTAGCCAGGTATATTCCAATTGGTGCATTGTACTCAATAATGGGTCTGATGAGGGAAGATATATACTTAAAGTAGGTATAGACTGTTAAAATGAATTTAAAATCAGATCAAGAAATGAAAACACTTATCTGTCTTTCTCTGTGTAGTACAACACATGGAACGACTCAAAGCCCGGTCACTATATTTGGTATTCCACAGACTGGTAAGAGGTGACCTGTGTCTGACATACAAGGCATTTTACTGATGGATTTACTGCACATCATGTTTTCAATATGTCAAGCAAAAGTTTCAAAAAGTGGTCAGCATGCTGTCACAAAATACAGCTGCAAGACCCTCATTCTCTCTGCATTTACTTCCTGTGTGTGGCCCAATTGTGCTTCCTTAAGTACCAGATTATCACAGAGTTGAAGACATAAGCTGGTACTTAAAGTCCTTTTGCCAGTGCACTCAGGCTCTTCCAGTCAACATTTTGTTTCTCCCTTGCCAGCTAAATCTGTAGAGAAGTTTAAGAAAAAAGAAAATAAAAAAGAAAGAGACAATGAAAAAGAACAAGACAGACTCAAAGAAGGTTAAAGCAAGACTCAAAAGAGAAGGTTGAACAAGGCCAGGAAATCGTTTCCTGACCTACAGTACCAGTGGGTCTGATAGCAAAAGTTCAGAAATATTCAGATCCCAAGACCCCTCAGATCCACTATCCAACTCTGCCTTCTCATTTTTCTCCAAATCCGATCACTCCAGGGCTGCATTCCCCCATTTTGCAAGAGTGGTTCTCATCCAGGTCTTCCTCTGTGACCTCCTGGTCTAGATTTTTCTGTTTTTCAAGGAATCTCACACAAGTGTATGACTGGATGTTGCCTGGAGGTTCCTCTAAACACAGACCCAGCTAGGGGTCCACTTGGATCTGTCCTCTCAGGTTGGTCCAAGAATGGCACCAACTACCCCTTCATTACTGTCTCCTATGGCAGTCCACCCATTGGAACTGCATTCCTTGTGTCTAAGAGCATCCCTGGACTACTTAAGTCCACACCAGTAGCACTTACTACATTGACCCTGACTATATACCATTCTCTCTCTTAACTCTGATTCCTTTGGATCATGATGAGGCACAGAGTCAAAGCTTCAGTGAGGAGCCCATGCAGATGGATGGACTCCAAAGTTTTCAGATCCATCCCTTCTTCTTAGAGCTTCAGCACTGGACAGCTTGACTCCAATGGCAGCCTCAAAGCTAGGGTGAGACATTGTTGGTAAGATACTGGGGGATCCAATGTTGAGACAAATCTCTTTAGTTTTGGTCTCTGGCTTGGTGTTTGAGGCTTTTGAAAGGGTAGTTGCAAGGCCAAGAGAAGGGGTACTTTATCCTGCTCAGCTCCATCCCAACCCCCTACTGGATAATTCTTCTAACTTGTCACCATGTTGACAGGGACAGTGAGCTTCAAGAAGTCTCGGGAGGGGAAGTTCACAGTTTGAGCTCTCAATCTGATTTGGACCATCTCCAGATGCTCCACTGAAACAGGTACATAGAAAAGATATATGTAAGTGGTGACACTTGAATTCCTCTCTGGAATCAATTACAGAAGACAAAGGCTTCGATGAAGGGGGAGGTTCCCCAGTATCCCCCCTTGAAGACGTTACTTTTGGTGATATCTTGAAATTGATTAAGCAAATGGGGGTGTTGATCCTCTGATACACCTTTCTGGGAAGAGTCTGTTTTCCAGGATGCTGTTAGAGATGGCTCTTCTACATCCTGAGTGGTTCATTCTGCTAATGGTCTTATTGATTTGGTAAGTCAAAATGCCTGGAGGAATCCTGACATAGGAGAGCCTGTCCCCCCAAAAAATTGATTAAATATTAGCTGCATCAAATGATAGGAAACACTGAAGTACAGACCTCACCTCCCCAGTAGATGCTATGGTTGTGGTGGTGGCCACAAAGAAAGACCTCTCAGAAGAAAGTACATCTATTCATCCCCCTAACAGACAATCAAGGGCATTAGACAGATTCAGGAAATGGATTTATGCTTCAGTGACTATTATTCTTAGGGCTGTGAGCTACCTTGCACATGTGGCACATTTCTAGAGCAAATTGATTAATGAACTCACCTATTCTCTCTCAAGTAACCTATTTTCAGACATCCAAAAACCTTGCAGTCTCAGCTGTCTACCTCTACCTTACAATCCTCATTTAACACATCCATGCATCTGGTATCTAACACAGCTGATTATACGGCTAGAGCTGCAGTCACCAGTATAGTCATACATCATCATAACTGGATAGGATTGTTGATTTTTTTAGAAGGTTTCATGATATCCTTCCTTAATGCCCTGTTTAATGGTTTTACTTTATTTGGACCTAAGTTTAAGGAAATGCTCACCAGGTGTGAATAGGATAGTAAGACCCTGTCTGTCATAAGAATCCACTTCTCCACCCCTTAAATGACTTTTTCCAGGAATCAGAGAGGCAAAAGAAGAGGTGGTTCAGGCAATTAGAGAGTTCTAAAAAGGATGCTCAGGAGGTAGTCATGGAGTGCTTATCCAAAAACCCTCAAGCCTGGCAGACCATCACTTCTGATTCATGGGTGCTAAGCATAATCAACAGAGTATACAGCATTCCCTTTGTTTCACCTCCTCAGAAGTGAAAAAGGATCCCAGCAGTGCCACCCAGTCAATTGAACTCCACAACAACAACAGAAATCTTAAAGCTCTTGGAAAAAGAGTCATCTAGCAGGTCCCCCAGACCAGTTAGGATCCAGACCCTATTCAGATTCTTTTTAGTTAAAAAAAGACAAGGAATCTAAGGCCAGTTTTGCACCTAAGATATTTGAATCAGTTTGAAAAGCAGACCAAATTCCAGATGTTTGTGGTTCAGTCCTTTTTGCTGGTACTGAGGAAGGATGTCTGGATGTGCTTCAAAGATCTCCAGGATTTCTTTTATCATATCAAGTTAAACAAGCAGTCCAGGAGATTTCTCCATTTCTGTCTGGGAATCAATCATTTATACTTCAGAGCACTACCCTTTGGACTCACCATAGCTGCTCTCTTTATGTTTACCAAATGCATAACAGTGCTGACAACCTACCTCAGACTGCAAGGGTTCTGGATGTTCCTATATCTAAATGAGTGGCTCCTCACCACCCCAACCAGTGATCTATTAGTCCTGCACATGGACCTTTTGCTCCAGTTATTTCAGTTACTTGAGTCACAGTGAATCAAGCAAGGAGTCAGTTGAACCCCACTCAAAACATAGAGGTCATCCAATGTCACCTGGATACAATAAACCAGAAAGCCAAACTACCATAATTGAGAATTCTTTCTCTTCAGCAAGTAGTCAGTCTGGTCTTGCATCATCCATATCCTACTGCAAGACTAATTCTTAGACTTCTAGGACTTTTGGCTTCAACAATCACTTTGATTTCACTCTCCAGATAAAACATGGGAATCCTCCAATGGACCCTGTTGGCCTAAAGGTCTCATGTTTCTCTTTTCCTAAATACCCCTATTTGACTGGGTCCATATGGAGAGATGATCAAATGAACAAGCAAAGGAGAGTAGTATTGCTGGAAATGAATTAACCCTTAAATCTTGGTGACTATCTTCATGAGGTGGAACCTGTTTTTACAAAATCTCACCAAGACAAAACTGATATGTAGGCTCTATTTTATATAGCGTACATCATGCAAGTATGTTAAAAATAAAATAAAATAAAAAAAAAAAACAGCTGGGTGCACCAGTCCCAGGCTGCTGCTAAGAATGGAATAATTGGTAAAATGTATAAAATATTGCATGATAATTATAAAAATCAATAGAGGAGCTCAGAAAGGATTAGGAAGAGAGAATGGATAAGCAATTCACA
The DNA here is from genome assembly GCF_019279795.1 of Protopterus annectens. Lineage (NCBI taxonomy): Eukaryota > Metazoa > Chordata > Ceratodontiformes > Protopteridae > Protopterus > Protopterus annectens. The sequence goes on from NC_056746.1 coordinate 1,240,044,307, forward strand.
AAGAGACAATGGGAGGATATATGTATATCTCCCAAACATGCAACAAAGTATAGAAGATTTAGGATCTTTGCCTGGAAATATTTACATAGGAATTTTTATACCCCAAGTAGACTCCAAAGACATTTTCCTCAGATGGATAGCAAATGCTGGAGGTATGATGGGAAAGAAAGAGGTAGCTGGGAAAAGTTTTTGGGAGTGTAATGCGCAGGCATACTTTAGGGATTCTGTGCAGACCGCTCTGTTGGAGATGCTGGGAAAGCAGATTGGATTGACTGGGGAGATGATTTTTTGAGCTATGATACAGAATCAGAATTGCCTAGACATAGTAAAGCCTTGCTGAGTCTAATTATGGTGGCTATCAAAAAAGCAATTACTAGAAAATGGAAATCAAAGTCCAGACCGACTTTACTAGAAGTAGTGAATCTAGTAATAGAGATAAAACAAATAGAATTGGGATCTTTAGAAAAGGGAAAGAGCAAACTACATAGGAAAAAAAATAGAAATTGTGGGAACAATAAGCAGAGCAGGAATGAGGTTTAAGAGGCAGGATTTGAATGAGCCATATAATGCTTAAATGACAATGATTGGATAGATTATAAGTGATGTATAATGTTTGCAACTACAGTTGTTTCAGTGGTGTCTGTGATGTATACTGTTTGCAACTAAAATGGTTTCATGTTTATTTTTCATTTATATAAATGTAAGATTTCCTATGTCATATCTGAAAATTTAATAAAGATGTTTGTTGGCAAAAAAAAATGCCCAGTCCTGGTATGTGTACTGGTACGAGAACAGGAAAAATGACAGTGTAGAATCCCCAAGATACAGAAACATTCCAACAATGGGGATAGGCCAGGCGCAGGGGGAGGATGGCCCCCTGTTGTAGAAGGGCATAGTACTCCACAAAAAACACAAAAACTGTCAGGCCAAAAAAGAGCCATAAAGGTGATAGAGTGGACTATTGAGAATCAGAAAGAAATTATGTGTTGTTGCTAATATGCAAGAAACCCAGAATTTCCAAATAGAAGATATTCACAAAGATTAAGAGAGAAATTCAAGGGAAGAAAAATACTTGCACAAGAAAAATTACCAAAAGCTTCAAATGCATATTGTATTCATTAATATATTCTGTTTTAACAGCATATTAAAACTTCAAAAGAGACTACAGCTCTCCCTGTTCTGAGTCAGGCAGAATTTTTTCCCGCCCTCCCACCCATTTAAGTTGTCTTGTTAAATACCACTGTCTTTCTAGTTGCCCGCCTCTTATGTTAATCTGACCATATATCTCATTTCTCTCTACTTTCACTGGCTTATGTGAGTAATCACAAAATCATCATTTTTGAAATCCCACCCCTTCAATTATTTAAATTTATTGGCCATCCTACAGTATTTCATAGTACCAAAATACAAAAGTGACCACCCTTTCAATCCATCTTGCTGTTTTAATAGTAACTCTCCACTAAACCTTAACTTTTTAAACAGGTAAAACTCAAGTTACCTACTTTCACATCTAACTTCTCTAGTGCACACTGCAGAGTGCATTATTTTCAATCTTACCTTTAAGCATCCCTGTGACTAGCACTTTCTCTAATACCTGCTGGAAAGCACTAGGAAGCCTTAAACTCATACAAACACTGAATTCTCCTTGTTAACAAGGAGAAATTAATAATAGGCACTAAACAGCCTATAATTGCAAAGTACCTTGCTAAGGAAACAGCTCCTATACTTTACAAAGAAAAAAAAAAGCCCCAAACCAGGCATGTCCAAGGGTCAGCTTCCGGTGATTTCTCCTGTCCACCTGGTGAATCTGGGCATACTGGGGCAATGCAGCAATTGCCTCATGTACACAGACAACCCTCTCCTCCTACCACCCAACACTACAACCTGTGAGAGATGCACTTACATAGCCAAAATGGAAGCAAAGCTCTCTCCACCCAAGATTGTGCTAAACAGTCAAGATGAGAAGGTTAACACCCACACTACACCTCAAGCAACACATAGCCCTTCTAAACCCGCACCACCAACACCCACATATAGCAACACTAAATCCACATATGCAGAAGCCCTTAACTGTAACCTGCCCAAGCAACAAAGACCTCTGAAGCTGAAATGCAAACAAACACCAATCACAACCAATGTGTCACATAGTTCACAACACCAGTGTGCCACCCAGCAACAGTCCCTAAGGCAAGACAATGTACCTAACACTTTAGTCATAGGTGACTCTATTGTCCGGCACACTGATGTCCCTCTCACCAGGTTGAATAAGGAGAAAATTACAGTCAGCTGCCTGTCGGGTGCCAGGATCCACCACATAACGCATGCACTCAAGTCACTCCACAACAAGTACAAATATGACTCTGTCATTGTCCATGCTGGAGTGAATGACTTGAGACGTACCTCCCTGGACTACATGAAAAGAGACATGGAAGAGCTCTCGGATCATGTGGCCCAGGCAGGTATGACCCTAGCCCTGAGTAGCATCCTGCCTTCGCCCAGAATGATACCACAATATAAGGATAAAATGATTGACTTCAACAATTGGCTAAGCTTATGGTGTCATTCAAAGGGGATCCAGTATCTGTCTGCCTGGGATGACATGATTGACAGACCACGATGCTTTGCCAGAGATGGTCTGCACCTGTCGCCCCTGGGATTCAGGTTACTGGCTAAGGCTCTTGCCACCCCTATAGTGCCTTTTTAGGCAAACTTCAAAGGACAAAACCACCACCATAACAGGTACAAGCATGCAAAATCTGAAGGTAATGCTACTCAATGCTAGAAGTCTAAACCTCAAAATGCACTCTCTTGAGCACTCCTAAAAATGGAGAACATCGATATCTGTGCAGTAACTGAGACCTGGTTCAAGGCTCCAGAGAGCACCCCTGCAATACCAGGCTACAACTCTTACCACACTTTTCGGCCACCAAACCAGGACCAAAACACTAAAGGTGGAGGAGTGTCAATATTCACCAAGGATATTCACACCACCAGGCTAGTTGGCCAACACAATGCATCTGAAATTCTCCAAGTGCAACTAACACTAGGTAAGACTGCAATCCAAATTGTAGCTTGGTACAGATCCCCCACCATACCTCAAGATTCTCACTACATCTTTCTAAATATACTGGAAAATATTAAGATAGAACCAAATACCCTAATACTTGGTGATTTTAACTACCCTGCCATTAACTGGGAAAACTACTCATGTCCCAACACCTTTGCGCAACGGTTCTTGGAATTCATAAATTCCAACGCCCTAGATCAACTAATCCATAGTCCCACCAGGGGCTCCAATATCCTAGACCTGGTCATTACCAACATGGGAAATCAATGCTCCATACCTATGGTCACCCCTCGTTAGTCAGGTCTGACCATAAGCTAATCACCCTTAACATCCACATCCCACTCCACCCCCCAGTAAAGAGACCACCATAAAAAACTTCTCCAAAGCCAACTTCATGCTACTCAAGTCAGAAGTGACAAACTTCATGACACCCATGCAGATGGGAACTGAAAGTTCAACTGCTGAATCCTACACTAAGGCACTGTATGAGCACATCCACTCATGCATGAATCATGCCATCCCAAATAGAACCAAAATGCTCTCATCCAAAAAAAGGAAGCCAATCTGGTGGTCCCCTGCCATAAACAAACTTTACAACAAAAGGAAGAAACTTTTGCAGAAAAGAGGAAAATCCCAGGATGCAAAAAACTCCCTTACTAGCCTCAGTAAAAAACTGAGATGCCTCATGAAATCCTCCAAAGCTAGTTATGAAAATAAAATTGCCAAAGATTCCAAAGACAACCACAAAGCATTCTATAACTATGTCAAGAATCTAAATGGCAATGCTCAGATCTGCTCTGAGCTAAAACAGAATGGCATTAAATATACTGATCCGAAGGATATTGCCAATATCTTGGCAGATCGATTCAGTGCCAACTTCACCCCCCTCTCACCCCCTAAATGGCCCATCTCAATATCGGAAGATTGCCAAATTCCAGTAATAACGGCCACACAGGTACAAAACGCACTTTATAAAGTCAAGAATACAGCATCCATGGGACCAGATGATATCCCTGGCTGTGTATTACATGAACTACAATATAAACTGGCACCTCACCTAAGTGTCATGTTTAATCATAGCCTCACCTCAGGTTTCATGCCCACTGAGTGGCGCAGAGCTACAGTTATCCCAATCCACAAGGGGGGATCCACCTTGGATCCCGGAAACTACCGTCCCATCAGTCTGACAAGCCTTATCTGCAAGGCCATGGAGCGTATTATCATGGAACTTATAAACAAAGACATTGGCAACCTTCAAACACTGGACCCCACCCAGTTTGGGTTTGTGAAGGGCCAATCTTGTCTCCTGAACCTGATTGACTTCTTTGAATCAGTCTCCAGAGCCATGGACAAGGGTAAGGTGGTCCACACAGCCTATCTAGACCTTGCCAAGGCCTTTGACACCATCCCCCACTCTGGAATCATTGATAAACTTACTAAGTTGGGCATTAATCCCTATGTCACCCAATGGGTTGCTAAATGGCTTACTGATAGAACCCACACTGTAAAAGTAGCCGACTCCAAATCCAGCTCCAGACAAGTGACAAGTGGAGTACTTCAGGGTTCAGTCCTGGGGCCGCTCTTGTTTGGCATCTACTTCTCTGAAGTACAGGTCAACACTAAGGGACTCTGGCTAACAAAGTTTGCAGATGACTGCAAACTGGGAGCCATTATTGAATCCCCAAATGATGTGGATACTCTACAAAAGGGCCTTACAGAAACAGATGCTTGGTGCCAGAGCCATGGGCTCAAGCTCAATGCCAAGAAATGTATTGTTATCCCTTTGGGAAAAACATGTATCCATGAATTACCATATAGGTGGCAGTACACTAAACACAGAAAGTGTGATAAGAGACTTAGGGACACAGGTGGACAGTGGTCTCACCTTTGATAACCACATCGCCACAACAGTCAGGAAATCCTTCTATGTGGCACACCTCATCACGAAGGGCTTTTCATCCAGAAAAATGGAGGTCATTGTCCCACTGTACTCATCCCTCATTAGACCCATTATAGAATACAACGCCCCATTTGGTATGTACCTCTCAAGACATCTGCAACAACTGGAAAGGCCTCAGAAATACCTCACTAAAAGAATCACAGGCCTAAAGCAGATGCCCTACGCTGACTGCCTTAAAAAACTCCAGCTATACTCTGTCGCATATTGTCTACTCAGAGGCAATCTCTGCTTAACATACAAGGCCATGTCAAACCCAGAGCTGTTGGACATGCTACACTTAAAGAAATCCCAATCCCTCAGAGCTACATGCTCCAGGGATCTAAACCTTGTCATCACAATAAACAAAACATGCTGGAGGGATAGGTTCCTGACCAAGAGACTCCCCACCTGGAATAGATTGCCCATACATGTCAAGCAGAGTGCCTCTTTGGACCTCTTCAAGAGGAACCTTGACGATTGGATGGAAGAAAGGAAATTCACCCCATGGATCACGTCAGTTGCCCTGCTAGACAGGGGTCCAGGGAAGTAAATAATGGGGGAAGAAATAGCCAGGGAATTGTTATGGCTAGGCTTGTATAGGCCTTAGGGCTGATAGCCTAGTACCAACCTATGAACCTATGAAGATCCATGAAAAACATTATATAGGCCAAAAAATTTTAGGCAGTCTGGAAAAAGAAGCAATTGAGAAAGTGTGAACAAAAAAAAAAAAAAAACAAAAAAAACTAGAGATTTTTGAAAGGTAAAAAGAAAGAAACATGGATATGGGAAAGACCGAGAGATCTGATATGGAGCATTTATGCAAAGGAGAAAGCCAAATGAATCAATAAAAAAAGCTCCAAAGATATTTGAAGAGAAATATAGGCAAATGCATCCTGGTATGGAATATTTCATCATACAAAAAATAAGATCACAAAGGGTAGAATGTAGAACAGATTAGTAAAGTAGAAGTTAAACAAATAGAAGTTGAAGTTATGGAATGCCTGCAAAATGAAGGATTTAGTGTAGAAAGTCAAAGACAGGTTATGCCACAGCATGAATGAACAATGAGTCCCCAAAGCAGAGAGAAAATGGTGCAGCAGGAGACATCTGAAGAAGAAATATGGACATAGAAAGAAAAAGAGATTGAATATGGTACAATATTTATGCATCAAAGTAAAACTAATCAATACTAAAAAAGCATCAACAAAGATATTTGAAGAGAAATACAGGAAATGGCATCCAGATATAGAAAATTTCCCAAACCAAAAAATTAGAAAAACAAATGGGGAAAGTAGAAAAGAGTATTAGCAATGGAGAAGTTAAAGAAATACAAAAACTTAAGTTATGGAGTACCTGTGAAGTGAAGGATTTAGTGTAGAAAATCCAACTCTGATAATATCACAGAATGATGGAACAATGATTACCCAAATTAAGGAGAAACAGGTGTAATGGGAAGCATCTGTTCACTTGCTACACGAAGCCACTCTGGAGCCTTCAACAGGAAACCAGTACAAAAGTTCATTTGGAGTTGCACATCAAGGAAAGGAGTAGGAAACAGTGGTAACTCAAATGCAGTCAATGTTTTGGAGTGACAGGCCAGTGAGTTTCCATATGAAAGAGCAATGGATGATGCAGGATGCAGCTGAAGAGAATATGTCACAGGAAGATGCTCTGGAATTTTCTGTAGAATGCCCACAGGAAACAGAGAAGAAAGAATTAGCTTTCAGTTTAGAAGAAAATAATGTAAGGAAAGAGTTACTACATTTAATAGAGATGAATAGACATATTAAGATCAATGAATGGAATAGACTACATAAAGTCAATAAGACCAAAAGTGTTAGAAGTCTGATAAAACAAATGAACACAGTAATCAAGACTATTAGAATTTCATGTGATATAACAGAAGTTAATAGGATATATTATTGTGCAGCTAAATTAATAACAGATAAAATCTTACTAAAAACACAGGACAGTAAGGGAAAGGAAGGGAAGAAATTAAATGCCATAATGGAAATATCATATAGAGAAAACTATACAGCAATTAAAACAAGAAGTGTCACTATTACAAATGTAGGGAAGAGAGAACAAATCAACAAAAATACTTAGAAAGATAGAAATGATAAAAGCAATGTGCATTATCAGAACAGACCAGGATCTATCGTTCACTAAAGATATCAGCATAGGAAGGAAACTTAGAAGATATGCAGATAAAAATGAAAATTACAAAATAAGCAATTCAATGATGACCCAAAAAAGTTTTATAGCAAATTGGGAAAGAAAGCAAAAGGAATAGAAGCACCTCCAAAAAGAAGAAATATTTTGGAGAAATATCTTTGAAGACCCTGCAGAATGTAACAAAGATGCTGAATGGACAGAAGAAGTGAAAGAAACATTAAGATGTCTGAATGTACAGCATATGAAATGGGATGAAGTAACAGCCAGAGAAATTGAAACAAAATAAAGGAAAGCTCCTAAATGGAAAACCCCAGGCCCAGATGCAGTACCTAACTTCTGGCTAAAAGTATAAACACATTTCCATGAAGATTTAGCCCTGAGTAAAAACTATTTATATGCACATCCCAAACAGATCCAGCCTGGTTAACAATGAGAAAAATGATACTCCTCCTTAAGAGTGAACCTGCAAGCTATCTCAAAAACAATAGACCAATACTTGCCTTCTGACAGCATATAAACTATGTAATGGAATTGACACTGATGGAGTTTATACTCATTTATTAGAGAACTCAGTCATGGTAATAGAGCAAAAGGGTAACAAAAAGTCATATGGAAGAAAAGATCATTTGTTGTCATAAAGTCATAATGGAAAATCAGAAAAAGGGGAAGAATCTAAGTATGGCATGGATAGATTACAAAAAACATTTGACAGTAACCTACATTCATGGATAAGAGTGCTTACAGATGTATAAGATACACCTTACATTGATCAATTGCATTACAGTAACCATGAAACAATTGCAAACCACTTTACAGCTAAGCGATGACAAACAACAAATTATTATCCCATGGATAAACATTCAAAAGCAGATATTCCAGGGTGACAATCTTCCCCTAATGATTTTATACTCCAATGATAGTGACATCATATCTTTTAATTAAACTATTAACTTCCTAATCATCAAATTTAAAAATATCAACACTACAATATCTAGACCAGCTTTCTATAATCCAAAAAACATTCTACCCAAAATACATACTGTGAAAATACATCCTATATGAATACTGTAAATATTAAAATAGAAATAAGCATGAACTAATAAAAGCTAATAAAAACATGGATATAAAAACTGTGGATGTAAAACACTGTGCCTTATGTGAAAAAATGCACCAGTTTAATTTTTTTCTCTTTCTTTTGTGTCAAAGACTGCTTGAATGGAAGGGTAATAGCCCAGTGTCCTTATTAAAATGTCACTTGAAACATATATATATATATATATATATATATATATATATATATATATATATATATAGATATATATAAACTGTCCTTAAACATATAAGTATATACTTATGGCCATAAATGTGCAAGGACACACTGCAATGATTTACAATAATAATAAACAATACACAACTATAGTCAGAAATGAAAAAATAAATAAATAAAAAGCAATGAAAAATAGCCCTAATCAACCATCCCCACAGAAAACCATCCAAAGTCCAGATATATTATAGCTTCACAATATATATCAGAGAATTCACAGTCTGGCTGCCCTTAACTTAAGTACTGGAACTAGAGAAAGATTCTTGTTCAAGCCAGGAGTTCTGTTTGCTTCCACTACCAATTGCGAGTAAACCTCTTTGAATTCTGTCCTGATTTCCCAAGTAGCAATCCTAGGGTCCTGGGAAACCCCTTTTAGAACAAAAAATGTAAAGTACGCATTTTTATATAATGAAGTATGTTTGAAGAGAGCATTTGTCTTGTCTTTTCTTTTTCTTTTTAAATCATAAAGGTGTTTGTAAATTCATTTTTAAGCATTCCTCTATCTTTCTGACATAGAAGGCATTACATACCTTGCACAGGGCTAATTAAATTAGCCCTGTACTGCTGTAATTGGAATATTTCTAGAATTAATAAGTCTAGCTCTAATTGGAATTTATATTTGCTCAGTGTTAACTATAAAAGACCATTGAGTATATGCTCCATATTCATATGTTCCCAATTTTCTTCTGTTGTGTAAAGCAGCAATATTTCTTTCATTTTCCAATATATCTTTAATGTTGTACCCTTTCATGTAAATGAACTTAATAGGGTTTGTAAATAAACCTTCAATGTTTGAAAATCTAATGAACATACTCCAATTTCTAGAAATAATTTTTTTTTTAATAAATTTGCTTCCCCATTATAATTCATTACAAAGGCTCCTTGATAGGAATGATTTGCCTCTTCCACTTCTCCAAACTTGTTGTCCTCAAAACTGGAAAATCTGTTGGTTTGATTAATAATAATATAATTCCTTCCTATAACTGGAGAATATCTATTCTCTCTCCCTTTTTTTATTTCTCCAATGATGTCATCTATTGATTAGGGTATTTTCTTTCTAAAAATATTTTTTCACCCTATCACACTCCTCAAAATCTGTATCATCAGATACCATTCTAGAAATTCTTATAAACTGGCCTTTTATTATACTTTTTTTCTGTTTGATAGGGTGGGCACTGGTGTAGTACAAGTAGGAACTGGAAAATGTTTCCTTTCAATAAACAGACAATTTAAAAGTTTTATTTTAATCTAGCTTATGTATGGCAACATCCAAGCAGTTTATTGAATTGTAGGAAATCTTGTAAGTGAATTTTAAAAGTTCTGTGACTGACCCAATATATTGAATAAATTTCTTAAGTATTTCCTCAGTACCTTTCCAAAAGATACAAATATCATCCATGTATCATTTGTATAAATTCCAGTATTTCACAAAGGGGAAATTAAAAATATATTTTTGTTCCCAAATATGCAGAACTAAGTTAGCATATATGGGGACACATTGCCACCTCATTTTCCTGTTTATAATGTTTTCCTTTGAAATGTAGAAATGTATTTTTCAATACCATTTCCATCAATTCTACGAACAACCTGAACTCCTTAAAATTTAGTCCACCATGTTCAACTACAGCTGCTTCAAACCACTCCAAACCAATGTCATGGGGTATTGCTAAAAATAAGTCAGCTATAGCGATTGTAACAAACTTAATATTTTCATTATACAAACTGTTATGCACACCCTTTAAAACATTCCAAGAGTCCTTCAACATGTGACCTTTCTTATTCCATAGCCTTTTTAACTTTTGGTCTGTAAACTTAGCAAGTAAGTGTGTTTTGGACCCATTAGCAGACACTATTGGTCTTAGTGGAGGGTCCAACACATTTTTTGGACTTTGGGGATGCCAAACATGGAGGGTATCACATGCTTTTCAATTCATTAATAGTGCTAGATCCCCAATTCAATAATTTCTTCCTTGAGCAACTCGTTAAAAAAATAATCAATTTTTGAATATGATACATTGATTTTGTTTCTCGACACTCAAGAATATTTTTCCTCATCACTTAAAATTTCCATAATTTTGCCAAAATATAACATGGTGTCTATAATCATGATTCAACACCCCTTATCAGGTTCCATAAGTCATATATTTCTTTAATTCTTCTAACAATACTCTTTCTTCATAATTTTGTTGTACTTAATTTCCTCTCTGAGCTCTTTTTTGACTACTGTTTCAAAATGTTTAAGTTGTGAATGTAGCAGGGGATTAAATATACTTTTCTTCTTAAATTTATTAACCTGTTCTGTACCCCCTCCCCATCTGGAAAAAAAAAGCAATTCAAAGTTCTTCTTTTTAATGAATAATTTAAGATTAATCAATACTTTACTAATGTTACTCTTTTTGTTAGGAATGAAGTCAACACTTTTCATAAACAATTGAAAATAGGTTTTAGTAACTGCTAATTCATTGTAATTGAAAATCTTAATTTTTATACTTGCATGTATATCCTTTCTGCCTAATATACTCATCATACCCACTGAATTATATCGTGTAACTATCCCTAGCCTGTCCTTGCCCCGTATTGGGATTCCCCTTCTATACTTGTAGTACGGTGTTTTTTTGTTTTTTAATCTTTCCAACCTCCTCAGAGGTGGAAAATTCAAAGGGTCATTTAAGTCAAAATTATAAATTCTAGTATCCTGTGTCCTATTTTGTGGGTACCTTTCTTCTCTATTGCTCTCCCGTCCCAGAAAATCTTCATGTGAATACTGATAACCTTTATTATTCTCTTTAAAATGTTTTGGTTTAGGGTAACATCTATTTTGTTCATATTCTACCCTGTCTCTTTCAGGTTTCTTGCATTTGCTCTTTAACAAAAAGGCACATTTATCATGTATCTTAACCATAATGTTCTAATATTTTTTCTTTTCCTCATCCACAGTAAACAATACATTGTTAACAATTTTGTTAGTAATCATATCAGTTTAGATTACCAGTATAAATGATGTGAAATGACAAGTGAATAAATTAATAGTAATTATTTTCTCAAAAGAATTAAAATGTTATAGAACCATGATTTAAAAATAATAATAAAAATATTGTGTTTTAAACTTGTTTACATGATGTAAATTCAACATATCAGTTTGTTTAAATACATTATGCATGTCCTTTACATTCTGCTTGATAACAGCTTTCATAATTTCAAAGCCACAATTATCAAAAATCTTAATAGGTTCCTGAAAGTCCAAACCCCTGACCATGTTATTGGAATATTTGTATACTGTTGGTCCTTTTTGTACAATGTGCTCAAAAATACACTACTTTAAGTAACTGCTGTCTAAACTAAGTGTTTTGTACTTAAGCATAAGGTCATACAGAAAACTCCTGGAACAATATCATGTCGATCGGCATCTAACTCAGGAATGGTTAAGGAGAGGTGAATTTAAACCAAAAGATGAAAGGTTAATATTGGCAGCCCAGGATGGTGGACTACAAACAAATGCAGGGTCTGTAAAACAGAAATGGAAAGAGTCACACATCTTTTTGCTAGGTGTGATACAATAATGGCAGAAGGGCCCATATACTTTAAGGTATAATAAGGTGGCAGACTTGCACTGGCTATTGTGCAAACATTACAATATTGAAGTAGCTGAGAAGCATTGGAAACGTGAGCCACAAAGCATTTTAGAAAATGATGAAGTTATATCACATGTGATCACCCATTACCAACATTTCAAAAAATAGATGCAAGGAAATAAAACATAGTAGATCATGAAAAGAAGACAAACGTAACATTAATCACTGAAATTGCTACGCCAAGTGATTATAGTGCCCTACATACAGGTGGATACAAAGTCATAAAATACCAGGATTTGCAGGCAGAAATGAAGGCAATGTGGAAGACAGATAGCCAGACATTTCCAACAGTAGTAGGAGCAGTGGGTCGCATCAAAATGAATTTACAGTCATATTTAGGTATTCCACCGATACATGTTATTCCATATGAATTACTGAAGGAGTCAATTCTTGGCACATCTCAGGTAGTGTAAATAACACTTTTGACTAATATCAAAGATTAAAACAATAACAATTTCACAAACTTTAATCATACTTTGACTGAGGAATAGGTTCCATTGCCATCATAGTATTAGAAACCCAAAAGACTTGGAGAAATTAAACCAGCAAAATAAATTCTAAGACTTTTAGGACTTATGGCTTCAACAATCAGTTTGATTCCACTGTCCAGATACCACATGAGAATCCTCCAATGGACTCTGTTGGTCCAATTGTCTCAAGTTTTTCATTCCATAAATACCCTGATTCGACTGACTCCCATATGCAAATCTCACATCAGGTGGTGGCTAACATTGCCAGCATTATCAGAGGCATCAGTTACCATGGACGCTTCCCTTTTAGGGTAGGGGCATTATGAGGGGAAGACTGTCCTAGGTTCCTGGATACTTTCAGAGGCCAGTTTTCACATCCACATTCTAGAAATGACAAAAGTCCTACTAGCTTTGCAGAAATTCCAAGACTCTCTACCAGAAGGTGTGAGCTCCATCCAGACAGAGAACAAGACAGTGGGAACTGGATTTTATCTCTGGTATGGGAAAGCCATAAACATGTGGCAATGGTGATATCTTCACATTGCTTTCTAACAGCAGCATATATTCTGGGGATTTCCAAATATTTTAGCAGTCAGGTTAAGCAGAAGCATTCTCTTGCTTCACAAGTGGTTCCCTCAATTAATCAGTGGAAAACCAAATTTTCTGCCACTGAGGCCAACTTTGCAGTGACCTTTACATTTCATACCTGAACAACAATTGCATCAGTTACTTTGCTAATCCTTCCACAGGACCAATGACCTAAGGACTCTCTAGTCTACAGTTGGCCCCATGGTCTTCTATATGCCTTTCCCCCTTTATGACCTGTTAATGAAATTCATCCAGGAAGCAAGAAGGTGCAAGGCAAACATTATCCTCATTGCTGCTTATTGCCTCTGTCAAGTTTGGTTCCTGTATCTTTGGCTGCATCTCTTACATCCTCCGTGGATGCTGGGATGCAGCCTAGATCTTCTATCTCACACTTCTGGGCATCTCCCAAATCCACATTCAAATACCTTGAAGCTAACTGCATGGTTTCTCCATTTTTAATGATGGCCAGAGATGCCAGGATTTCAGATAAAGTCATACATATCCTAACTGCTTCACAAAATAAAATTCTAGTACAAGGAAAGTCTAACTGAACAAATGAAAAACATTTTCTATATGGGCAACAAGCAAAGGACTGCACCCCTTTCCAGCACTCTTGCCCATGATTCTAGACTTTTTGTCTGATCTGTTCCAAAAAAGTCTCAGCTTTTCTTCAATCAAAGTACAATTAGTGGCCATTTCTAATTTTGATGTTGGTCATAATCAGACATCCATAGCCTATCTGAGAATCTAGTCCCACCATGGAATATTACTGTGATGCCCCAATCCCTTATGCAACCACGTTTTTGACTCTGCAGCTTTAAATGATCTAAAATTCTTATCCCTGAAAACTGTTTTTCTTGTTGCAGTTACTTCTGCAAAGAGCATTTCAGAACTACAAGCCCTTTCCTGTAAAGTACCACACCTAGTATTCCATAAAGCTAGAGTCTCTTAGAGAATAAATAGAATAAATACTATTTTTCTTCCAAATATGGCATACAAAACTAATCCTAATCAGTCCATAAATCTTCCAGTTTTCTTCTAGAAGTTTTCTAACAAAGGACAATACACTGGAGTTCTGCTTGATGTTCATAGGCAACTTAGGTTCTGTCTTGACAGAACTAAAGACTTTATAAAATCAGATCAGTTATTTTTGCCATTTTTAAAGCTAAGTTAAGATAAAATGTTTCCAACATTACTCTTTCTAGATGGCTCACAAATTGCATTATCTTTTGATATGAGAAATTGGGCTTGTCCTTAACCAAAAAGCTTACAGCGTATTCTACAAGATATGTAGCAACTTTAACTGTTTTTAGCATAGACTATCTACTGATGAAATATGCGCTGCTGCCACTTGGTCTACAGTTCACACCTTTGTTTCACATTACAAATTGAATGATTGATCAAGAGCTAATGCTTCCATTGTCTTCATCATTCTCAGGAATATCCTTCCTTGATGCCATTCATGTGGTTGGTGGCTTAGGAATCTGTCCCAGTGCTTGAATCAGACAAAAAAGACAATATTGTATACGAAAGTTATGCACTTACAATAATGATAGATCCATCCAGTTCAACATCCCTCCCTCCTTCACTCTTCCAAATTGTCACCTTTTGTGCCTTGAAGAACAGATGGTACTCTCGGGGAGTCTTCCTTTTCTCAACCTCAACTGATTGCCTCCCTTTTTTACAGCAGTATGTTTTTTTCCCCTGTGGTAGGTTTTTAAATCGTCATTTATTTATTTAATTTATTTGCATTTTGTTTACCAGGATAGCCCACTGGGCCATAGAGAACCCATTTCCAGAGGAGGCCAGGGAGAAAAGCTCCACAGTATAAGAAATTAACAGTCTGCATTACAAAATTGAATACAATGAATACAAGAATGAGTATATACAAAAGACAGTTTGCAATACAAAAAAGAAGAAAAAAAAAGAAAAATCAATACAATGAATACAAAGAATAAGCATGTATAAAATAAGGAAAATTTTACAGTAGCATAATCTGAACAATGGCATAGATTAGAGATACACAATGTACTGTCCTTATAATCTTTATTTACAGAAGCATTATCTGCCTGACTACTGAAGGATTCTCACAAACAAGGAAGAGAAGAACAAAGAAAAAAGTTATGGTTGATAAGAAATAGTTGTATACTTTCTAGGGGAGCTTGGAGCAGGTATATTTCCAGTTTGAGGCTAGGTAATTGTGAAGGGAAATCTTGAAAGATGTAGGATTTTGAATTGTTCTACTGGACAGAGGTACAGTGTTCCAGTTTTTAGCTTGAATAAAGACACTGGGCCACTGGCCAGGTGGGAAGTTAGGTTTGTGTCCCTGCAAGAGCTGCACTTCATAAAATTAAATTTTCCTTGGTATGATAAGCAAATTTGATCTGGGTTATTCTAGAGAAGAGAAAAAGGGGATTGTGGGCAAGGAAGGAGTTAGTGCCGTGGCTCCACAAGTTTGAAGGTGTCGAGGCTGGATTTAACTTGGATCCAAACACTCAAAAGTTGAACTGGATGAAAGCACAAATCTATTGTTATGGTAAGTGCATAAGTTTAATTTTTCAGTCAGGATCGACTGAGGAATAGTATCTGGCCATGTGAATTTATTATTGTAGCAGAGCATTAAGTGGGGCTTGACTTAGTCAAAGTCAAGATTTAAGGGTGAAGCTTTTTAGGAGCTCTGAGGCACTTTCAATTCTAGGTCTTTAATAGGACATATAGAAAGGATGAGGATAAATGAATGACAGGACAGAAATCCCATGCACCTAAGGAAAATGAGCAAAGTCCAAGATAACAACATTCTTCAGAAAAAACTAACAAAAACAAGACAATGCAGTCTAAATATAAAGAGTAATTTACTAACGTAAAATGGCATTTGTTTTTCTACAGAGTGGATGATAGTTACATGGATCAGCCTTCTTAAGAAAACTGTGAAGTCACAAACAATGACAAAACCTATATGCATATTAGGCAGACTTTCTGGGAATATGGAGGCTATATTTTTGGTTAAGAAGGATCACCAGTTACTCCGATAGGTGATAAAATGCTCAGATTAGCATGCCCAAATGGATTTTTTTATTTATCAACATGATGTGCTTCACGTATGGGAAACAAGCGCATAATGAAGTTTGGATGTAGTGCTTCAGTCTGAGACATTAAATCATCATCACTATTATGATTAATAAAGGAACAAAGAACATATGCCTAATGCCAAGATTAATTTTGCACTTACATTTATATATCCTGTACTTATATTGACACATCTACATTTTTATATACATATTTACATATTAGTTCACTTGTATGTAATTATGTACATTAAATATGGTTCCAGTACCTAACAAACAAACTACAACCTACCCAGACATACCTCCAACAAGATGAGTTGCCAAGACATTAATTACAGAGAAGTAATCCACACTGACAAATCAATCTTATGTTCTATTATTATAACAGAAAATAAGAAAAAAATATTATCTATGCAATTATTATATGGGAATCTCTAAAAATGTTAGACTGTCACAAGAAAAGTGATCAGAAAATTTGTTGGTTAACCCACTTATAAGCATTTCTCACATCAGATGACAAGTGAATCATCCACACTGTCCTACTTACAAATACTCCAGCTATTTATTAGACACTCAAAACCATAGAAACTCGCATATAACTGGTTAGTGTATGCACATGAGAAAGCAAATTCCAGCTACATTTACTGTATAAAGACACACTGCAGTTGCAAAAGTGAGAAAATGGATGTGGCTAGTTAAAGAAATTATCAAACAGTTTAAGAATCTTACAATGCGAACATGAATGAACAGAAAATGCCACGATGCATGTGAATCAAATGCAAATGGCATAAACAACAAAACTGTAGGAAGAACATTTGCATAGTTTGGTGCCATTCATGAATACAAAGTAAAAGAGAGTTACTAGGTCATAAGATAGATAGGCACATGAAGGCATGGATCTCTGTCCTCAATAATATTCAAGGTGGAATAAAAAAAAAAGACAACTAACATACTTGCCAAGGTAGCACAACAGATTTGCTGAAGAAGCCGATTGGGTTTGTTGAAGATCTAAATGCTTTGCTTAAGGAAATAACTGAACTAGACTAAGGGTCTGAAGCCATGAAGTTTTAGATTTTCTTTATTATGTCCTGAGCATTTTGCTAACCTTTCAATCCATAATGCACCCATCATCCCAGGACTTCTAATAAATAGTTCAATTTACTATCACCCATTCATTGATTTTCTATAATCCACTTAATCCAATTGATGGTCTCATGGGTAGGAACAACTACAAAAATTAATTTCAGGACAACTCATACCAGAGAATAAAGAAGAGGCGGAATCCTCGGTGGATCTGGCAATAGACCATTGTGAAATAATTTCCAATAGTACCAGTGATTTCAAAATCTATAACTGTAGTATGGCACCTGTTACAAGTGCATGGGCAGACCTATTTGAGAAAGGTTTGACTTTTGTGCCGGTCAGGAAGGCCAACATTGGTGAGGTTTTAATATTAACACTTTTTACTAGGAAGCTTAATTTCAGTTTTAACTTTAAAGAGGAAGAAGGCATTACTGTAAATGTTAATAATGTATGTAAAGAACCCAGTGTTTTAACCCTCTTTGCATATAATGGTTTCAATTTTTGAAAAACTATTTGAATCTGATATTAGGATGGTATTAAAGAACTTGTTCCCCTCATTGTTCAAACTCCAGCCTTAGTCCCACTGAGTGTAAAGTCTTGAATGCATGTACAGGGAACAGTTTGGTCAGAGTGATGAAACCCGACAGAGGTGGGGGGCTAGTCATCATGAATGGGAATGATTACATCAACAAAATGTTAGGCTTACTTTATGGTGAGAATTACAAAGAAGTTTCACTAAACCAGATGAGTATGCCTACCATAAAATTGACTTGTTACTTGAAGATTTACTTCTTAACAATCGTATCACACTTTCTGAACATACATTTCTTTGGACCCCATCCCCAAAATCCCCACTATTTTTGGGATCCCAAAGATTCACAAGTGACTAGAAGAACCACCCCCCCATGTCCCACAGTAGATGCAAAAGTTTTCAAAACATTCCCCTTAGCTATATTCATCGATTTTCAAACTAAGGGGGTACTTTGTAATAATGTGCATTTATTTAAAGACTCATGGGAATTTTTGGCTAGGGTTTCTCAGAACTTATTTTTATTTTATTTTATTTTTATTTTACATTTGTTGATCAGGATACTCTGACTGGATACATGTCCATTTTCAACGGAGGCCCGGGGAGAAAAGCTCCAAGGTACTAATAAAAGACATTACATAAAACATAAAACATGTTAAACACTGTTTACAGGCTATAGCAGAATAAGCAAGTTATACAATTTCACAAAAATCAGGTTTGATAAGGTAAAAGACCTAGAAGTTGCAATTCAGTTGAGTAGCAATGAAGATATTACATTACAATAATAGTGAGAGTGCTAGTCAGGCTTGGAACAAGGACATAGCCAGTGTGACTTAAAATACTGTTTTTGACTTTTCTTGAATTGACTTAGGGTGGGTTCTAGAGTAATGTCTACAGGAAGGGTATTCCAAATTTTACCAAAAGAGTTGGCAAACAGAGAGACAATGGCTGAATTGTTAGTTTTGATAGTTTGGACAAGCAGTCTATTAGAAGATCGAAGTGTTCTGAGGTTGCTATAAGGGTAGACAATGTTTGTGAGTGCAGGTGTGCTTTCAGGTTGGTTATGTACTTTATATGCCACTCTAAGATGGTTGTACTGAATTAGGCAAGGCAGTTCTAACCACCCAAGATATTTTAGGTTATTAGAGAGGTGTGTCCTATAGAGCATACCAGTGGCAAATCTGGCAATGTAATTATAGCAACTAGATAGTTTATTGAGTTCCATTTTACTTAGGTCGGTGAGTAGAGGGGAAGCATAGAGTAGAGTCAAGAGTAAATGAGAACGGGCAATGGCTGTTCTAGCAGGTGGGGTTAAGAAAGGTTTGATCTTGTAAAGTGAACCAAGTTTTTTATTGATTGTTTTAATAGTTTTATTGACATGCATATCGACTTTAAGGTTATTGTCAATGGTGACACCTAGGAGTTTCGTATATGAGTCTAGGGAGATTGTAGTGCCATTATTAGTTTGTATGGAGAAGGATAAGAAATTGGACCTACTAGTTGGGGGAGAAAAGTAGCAACTTTGTTTTATTAGGGTTTAATATCAGATGATGATCAGATAGCCAATTTTAACTGTGTTAAAAGTATTCTGGGATAATATCCACAGATCTGTCTGAGAGGTAGCCGAGCATATCAGAGTGGAATCATCCACATATTGAATGCATGTTGCATCTGGAATGACCATGTAGAGGTCATTAATAAAAATGGAAAACAGAAGAGGTCCCAGTATTGGGTCCTGGGGGACTCCCAGGGTAGTAGGTAGGAGGGTAGATAGTTTGTTCTGCCATAGGATGGTCTGTTGTCTATCATTCAGATACAAATGGAACCATTGGAGAACTAGATTATCTAAGTAAGTTGCTTTTAGGGCATGGATTAGTAGCTGGGGATCAACCATGTTGAACGTCTTGGAGAGATGCAAGAAGAGGGCTGTGGATAATTTTCTATTTTTAGGGCTATAGTTTATGATGTTAAAGAGGGCACGGAGTGCTGAGGTGGTGCTGTGATGAGTCCTGAAACCATGCTGAGAGTTGGCCAGTAGATTGTTCTGGATAAGATGGTGTAGCAACTATGGATGCATTTTTCGAAAATTGTGGCCAGTGGTGACAATATAGCTATGGGGCTGAAATTAGATAGTTCAGTGGAGCTACCACCTTTATGGAGTGGTATTACATAGGATATTTTCCAGATGGAGGGGATGGTGGCTTCTGCTATGGTTCAGTTGATATGGTGATGGGGTAAACTATGGCATCTGCAGCTTTTTCCAGATACTCAGCAGGGAGAAGATCATCTGATAGGGTAGTAGGTTTTAATTTTTTGAGAAGGGCTTGAATAAATGAAGTGGCAACTGGTTGAAATCTAAAAGAGAGTTGGGTACTGGGAATAGAGGACTTTGATCTGGGGCAACTAGGAGGTAGCTGACTGGCTAGGGATTGGATGGTCTCAGTGAAGAAGCGATTGAAGGTGTTTGCAACATCCTCAGGTGGTTTATCAATGGTGGCTGCGGGGGTTGGAGTGGTGGCTTGACTTGGGTGCATTCAATTATTTATACCTCCCCAGAACTTTTGAGAGTTACTTTGATTTTCTGTTGTAGATGGCAGTAGTAGTTTTTTTTTATCTAGTAAAATGATTTTTTTAGTCTCATTTCTTAGCTGCCAATATCTAATTTGGTCTAGGAGTGTTTTTGTGGTACGTCATATAGCCCATGCTTTGTTTCTGTTGGTGATTTTTGATTTGGTATCTTTAGAAAGCCAAGGTGCAACTTTTGTTTTTATTCTAGTGGACTGAGCAGGAGCATGAGAATCTATGATCGTAAGGAATTTGTCATTAAAGTAGGCCACAGCTTTGTCCAGAGGTAATTGTTTTAGGACTGACCCAGTTACATGATTTAAGTTTATCTTGGAATTTGGTAGGATTAAAGTACTTCTTGCATCATATTGTTCTGAGGATGGGCTGATGGGGGTTTATGGCTTTATGCTTAATTATATAGGTAAAACTGTGGTCACTGAAGTCATCAGGGAAGGTTCCTGACATGTACAGTTGGGGATGGCTATTGATAAGTATCCAGTGTAGTATACTTTCTTTATGATTAGGTTTACATATCCTGGTGGGGGTGGATATGATTTGCATAAACTCATATAGGTTTACATTGGTGGACAGAGATTCTGAGGAACAGGTGTTCCAATCTGTGTTACAATCTCCAAGTACTATGGTTTCTTGAGGGCAGGTACTAGATAATGAATGGAGGATACTTTCTAGGGTAGTTACATTGTTTCCTGGACGAATGTATAAACAGACAATCTTTATGCACTTATTTTTACTAATTTGAAATTTGGTAGAAAGAATCTCAGCATTGTTTATTTAGGGTGGTTGTATGGAGTCCATGGTAGCAGTAAGAGTAGATTTATATAGTACAGCTACCTCACCTCCCTTCCTGGTGATCCTATCTAACCTAAGTATGTTATATACAGGTGGTACTATTTAATTGTCAGAAGTTGATGGTTTTATCCAGGTTTCTGTTAGACAGAATATGTCAGGGGAGTGAATGGCTAAGAGGGCATGCAGGTCAGGTACATTGTTGTTTAAGCTTCTCATGCTTAGGTTACAGGCCAGGAGGGAGTTGGGGGCCTTATTTATTGATGTTGTTTTGGTGGGGTTACTAGTGAAGGAGTTAGATTTGTCAAGAGTGGATAGGCCAGGGTTAGGGTGAATGTCACCATCCATTATGAGGTTATAGTGTAAGCTTAATATAAACATCAATAATTTATTTATTAGTTTTTGGTAGTGTTTGGTTTTGGAGCTGATATATCTGGCACTAGTAGGTTATTAGTTTATACAGGTAATGGTGTTTGATGCTGGGCTACTTACTAGGTGGCCTTTTAAATTTGACATTATTGGGGTGGTTGTTTGGCATTTTAGGTAATGAAATCCTAGGCAATGCTGATTTTCATAAAATGTGAGGAGATAAGGAATGAGCATAAGGGATAGCAATGAAAATTATAACCTTGTTTTGGGTACTGACATAGTGAGCTGCAGTGACTATATATCTTAATTGGATTATGACCAGTATGTATAATAATGATAGGAAAGGGGAGGAAGGGGTGGAGGTCTTTCTTAGATAGGTAAAGTTGATTGGATCTAATAAGTAAAGTTGATTGGATCTAATAGGAAGGTGTGTGTTTTTTTGCTATGAATTTAGCACTACTGGGGCAATTGTGAACTGGGGGCTGGGTTGGGTGCGTAGCGAGGGCAAGTGGAGCGGGGCTTAACCTGACCACAAGGCTCCTAGAGCCTGCGACTGTAAGGTAAGTAGAAAAGGGATTTAGAGCAATCTAAAAATATTTTCCTTACTGTGCTATATTTACATTTTAGTAGGTAGGAACACTTTCTGTAAGGGCTTACAGTTAATGTTTTTAACATGTTTACCCCAATTTTGGAGATGAAATTGAATCCTTTGGAAAATAACTCACCATGGCTATCTTCCAAAACCATCTCACTGTAGTTGTATATTTTAAGCCCTTTATACTCACACACAATATTTTCCTTGTCTTTGATCATATTTTTGTTATCAAAACAAATGCTAGTTTCCAAATTACTGCTTATATTGTCATCTACTAAACAGTCGTTGTTCACAAAAAACAGCATTGTGCAAAACATTTCTCATGTTTCCATCACTTTCAAAAAACAAATTGTTAAACAAGTCATTCTCATCTAACCTAAAATCACATTCAATATTTGCTTCTGTTTCCCCTTTATTATTGAATTGTTCATTACTATTTGTACTATTTAATATAGGTTCAGTAACAAAACAGTCTATATTGATGCTTTTAAAGTCTCCAATTGTTTGTCTTACCACTGGTGGTATGATGGTGGTCTCCCATTCCTCCTGATTTGACCTCCCTGTTGTCTTCATTACCCCCTGCGGTTCTGAACCTTGTTCTTTGGTGTCCAGGAACCATTTTTGTCCTTCAGTCTTACTGACCTTCTTGGTCCTGTTTGAAAATCCTGTGCTGTACCTTCCTTTGGTTCCCTAAATACCGCAATATCTTCCTCATCCTTTGTAGGTAATGGTTCAGTCACCACATCATCCATTTCTACAAACGATACTCTTTGGTGTAGGTTGGCTCTTGGTAGTGGATAAGCCCTCTTATTTTCATATTCCTCCTAGTTACGCTTCGATTTTTTCTCTTTTCTCCTTTTTATGTTAGCCTCGTGTTGTTCAATACGTGGGAATATATTCCTGTAAAGTCCCTCATTCCCTTCGAAAACGTGCGTTGTCATCTCATTTTGGAGCACTAACATTTACTCTTTGAGTGTTAACATTGTGCATTGATTATTTCTAATCAGTAAACTCATGAAATCCAGTCCTGTATGATCAAACAACTCCAGAAGTTCCTGGTGTAATAGTGAACCATTCTGGATATTGTTGGGAAATTTACAAATATGAAGACCTTTAGGTACACGTTTTAACCTAATACAGTCTTCAAAAAACATATTGTCCATTCGGAGACCTCTGAATTTCTTTAAGATTTTTTTTTAATTTGTAAATTTTCTGTTTAAACATTACCAGTGGGTCGTCATTTTCATTTAATTGTCCCCCCCATGGAGGTTACCCATTGGTACTGGCTCCTTGTTCAATCAGGATAAAAAATCTGCATTAGCAATGGGGGAAGGACCACTCATAGCCAATCGTTCTCCCCTATTCTCATCTTGGTTGCCGATTGTTGTCACTCCTCCTGTCAACACCCGCGCATAGGATGTCCTACCACCGTTGTTCCCTTCATTTGGTAATTATACATTCCTGTTGCTTATATTCTCAATGTCTCTTCTTTTACCAGGTCCCTGTTACTTGAACAAACCCGGTCAACTTTAGCGTTTATTTGTGTGAGCAAGACAGTTAGCTAGGTTAACCTCACATCTTCTTCTCTATGCAGGTTATTAATTTTCCCTGTATTTTCAGCCTGCATTCACTCAAAAATGTAGCGAATGTTCATTAAGAAAGACAAGTAAAATAAACAAGTGAAATGAATAAAAGGAATGAAAGCGCTAATAACCTTACTTGAACTTCTGTGTTGGTTCTTGGACCTTTAACACGTGAAGGAAACTTGTGTTTTCTGTTTTTATGTTTTTCGTGCTACAACATTATAAAGTGTGGAACTGTTAAATTTATTTTTCATATATTTTCTGTTTGTTTATGGGTTTGGTTTTTGAACATTTAAGTAGATTAATTAGTGTGCATGTAGCAGTTCAAGGTTTTTAGTATAAACTTCATATAAGGTATATACTTAGTTAACTATGTGGATGGCAGGACTGTTTCTGCCTTTGTTGATGCAGTTCTGCATTAAATTTTCCAAAACATCAGTATATTTGCAACAGGATGATAAAATGGTTTATGTATGATGCATATTCTACTGTTTAAATATCTGTAATATATGTTTTATTTATTATATCTGGAATCTATTATATAAGTTGATGTTGGAACATACTAAAAATGTATTAATTTTGCTAAAGTGTAAGGTTACTTTAAATCACTTGGTTTCCACTAATTACTTAATTGGAGGGAAAAAGGTTGCTAGTAGTGATTGGTTTAACAGTGTTTAAAATGTTTAGGCTTGTGACAAAAATTTATGTCTGATGAAGCGTAGGAGCACTATGCGAATGCGCTTACATGTTTTTTACTAAATAAATTGTTTGGTTTTATGCCATGCTTGTCCTTTGCCTGCTTGGATTTCTTGCCTCTTCTTGGTATGTTAACATCATTTAGGGAGTCAATGACAGCACCCAACTTACAGTCATCCACAAACCAGGCCTTTTGTTTTTGCCTGGACCTCTGAGAAGTAGATGCTAAACAATAGGAGTCCCAGGACAGATCTCTGGGGAACACCACTAGTGACAGGTCTGCTGTCAGAGGTGGTGGCACCTATTTTGATTTTGTGAGTCCTATCAGTGAGCCAGTTGGACACCCATCTGATAAGATAGGGATTTATGCCAATTTGTGTTAGCTTTTCAATAATACCTGAGTGGGGGATTGTGTCAAAGGTTTTGGCCAAGTCAAGGTAAGCTGTATGTACTGACCTTCCCTCATCCAGTGCCTTGGTGACAGTCTCAAAAAAGTCAACCAGGTTCAATAGGCAAGATCTACCCTTGACAAATCCAAACTGAGTGGGGTCAAGTGCTTGGAGATTGCCTATGTCCTTGTTTATGAGGTCCATAATAATACACTCCATGACCTTACAGATCAGACTTGTCAAGTTAATGGGGCAATAGTTTCTAGGGTCATCAGTGGCAACACCTTGTACAAAGTGATGAAAATGTCAATTCTCCACTCTGCTGGAATGAAACCTGCACTTAATCTATGGTTAACTAGGGTGGTCAATGGTAAGAGTAGTTCTCGCTGGAGATGTTGCAGAATACAGCCTGTGATACTATCGGGTCCCATGAAAGCTCTGTTCTTTGTCTTGAATAGGGCCTTTAACACTTGATCTATGGAGATGTGAGGTGTGGGGCCAGTATCAGAGATGTTGAATGGGCCTTTGGAGGGGGGATAGAAGGTGAAGTTTGCACTGAACCTATCTGCTAGCTGGTTGGTTAAGTCAATAGGATCACTGTAAATGATACCATTAAGAACTAATTTGAAAAAAACTTGGGCTTTGCCATGGAAGTTCCTGATGTAAATGAAAAAGGCTTTGTGATTAGCCTTTGTTTCAGAGACTAGTTCTGATTCATAATTGGCTTTGGAGCTTTTCACTAGTGATCTAATTTGCTTGTTGAGGCTAAGGAGGGAGTTTCCCGGGAATTTGTGCCTTTTTACTCTTGGACAACAGTTTCTTCCTTTTGTTGTAAAGCTTGTTGATAGAGAATGTCCACCAGATAGGTTTGTGTTTTCTTGAGGAGCAGGTTTTAGTTCTGTTAGGTATGGCTGAGTCCATGCAGTTGTACAGGTGCTTGTATACTGCACACTGGTGTACTGTTCATCATAATTGTCTGCATCCTCTGAGGGTGGTGGTGGTATGAAGCTACTGATACCCTCCCATAGAAGGTTGTAGTCAGCTTTTGAGAAGCTTTTTAGCCTGGTTAGGGCAGGGGAGGGTCAGACAGGATAGACACTTTGATGGTATACCATAATTGCAGTCACATGGTCAGCAGCATTGATTGGATGCTTGCATTAAAACTATTTTTAAAAATACAGTATATAGTACTAGGAAAAACATTTTACAAAAACTAAACTTTAAATAGTAATAAAAATGAGCCAGAAATATATTTATATAAATACACTTATTAAAACATGAATATTCTAGCTTACCTAACAAAGCTTGTGTTCCTTCAGAATCCACTCTATAATGTACTTTTATGTTCCTTCTGCATAACTCCTCTGTTATGTAATTCACATTACTTCCCAGCTCATTTACTTCACATTAATCCTCATTGATTGTATTGTTTTGAATGCTTTTGAATTTTGAGCTTAAATGTTTTATCTACTACTTTTGTATAAATATTTAGCAATCTTGTGTATGTACCTAATTTTGTCTGTGCTGGAGCTTTTCTCCCCAGGACTTTTTATCTACTATTTTGTATAAATATTTAGCAATCTTGTGTATGTACCTAATTTTGTCTGTGCTGGAGCTTTTCTCCCCAGGACTCCATTGAAAACGGGTTCTTTTTGGCCCAATAGACTATCCTGGTAAACCAACTGCAAATAAATAAATAAATAAATAATAAATAGTGCAACAGTATAAAATTTCAAAGAAAAGCCATGTAAGAAGCCAGTTTTACAAGTCAAAAGCAGCCTTCATTTTTAAAACACTGCTGATTGAAGTTGTTTCATTTAGCCCAGCAAAAACAGTGGTATTACTTTTTAACTGCCACTACAATTCTTTATTTTCTAAGAAATCATCAGTAGGTCCTTCCTTTTACCCCCAAGTTCAAGTGGTCAAGAGCAAAGAATTTGAAGGAGTGGGAGCTGTGTCCCTTGATGTCTTTATATAATGCATTTCTTTCATCATTCTTTCTTATATCATAACAATGCTGATATATACTAGTCCTTAGGGTCCTTTTCGTTTTCCCTATATAAAATGCATCACATGATTGGCACTTTGCCATATAAATCACAGCTTTATTACACAGTCGAATTGCTGTTTAGGTATTACTTTTCCATAATTCTCAGGTATGAAAGTGGCACCCTCCAAAATACAGCATCACTGAGAACAGTGACCACACTTTGACACTCTACCTTTTCCCTTGAGGTATTAGTCCTTTCTAATAAAGATTTGAAACAAGTGTCCTTTTTCTATACAATTTTAGGGAACACACCTACTACCCCAGTGGATTCTGGGTCTATACAAAAAAGGTTCCAGTTCTTTTCTATGATGGATTTAATGTTGAAAAAATCTATGTTAAAGGGCAACACTAGTGCTTTGTTGTATACCCCTTAGGTTGTCACATTTGTCTCATTGTTGATCAAGGGTCCTAACCCAGTCACCCCTCTAAGCAGTGGATTGAAGTGCCTGAAGTTCTTTTGTTTTTAACTTCAATGAAAATTTCACTCAAAAGTGTTCAGGATACCCTCTAGTTGTTAATATACTTTTCAACTTTTCACACTTGCACTGAATGTAAAATCATTCGACACTATGCAAGCTAACCTTACGTATTGACCCTTGACATGGGATTTCTTTTGATGCGTTGGGTGCCAACTATCAAAATGCAACAACGAGTTAGAATACGTGAGATTCCTGTATATAGTGGATTAAAACTGCTTGAGGTTTCTGTTTTTTGAGATGGATATGTCTAAATAATTAACCCTTTCTGCCTGCACTTTCATGGTAAACCTTAAAAAAATCTGTTGATGTCTGTATATATTCAAAAAATTGCTCTAATTTGTCACAGATTTCTATTCAAAATAAAATAATGTTGTCCAAACAATGACCATAGAGAGACCGACTGTTCCTATATTCCGATGTAAGAAAGTAGTTGTTTCCCCAGTGGGCCAGTGTCATGTTTGCAAAGTTAGGACTGTAAGCTGCCACCATTGCTACCCCACTGGTCTGTCTGAAAATCTGGTCCACAATGATAATAAAATTATTTTCAAGGACAACCTCTATGAGTGTTCTTAATGTAAGAATTTTAGTGTGGTCAACTTCAGAGTATAAGCAAAGATATTCAAACCAGTCTAAACCCACGTTGTGGGAGATGATGGAAAACAAGTCTTGAACATCTATGGTCACAAATATGATGATGTCAGAGTATAAGTTCCTAAGGTTTATATATTTAAAATGACTCTACTGTGCAACATCAAATGCTGTACTGGGTCTACAGCACTAAATGGGTGTCCCTTACATTTACTCTAATCCCTAATCTCTGTAGTGTTGGCCAACTCCCGTAACTTACACTAACTGATTCCTGGTGGCTACAGAGTAAGAATTCTCTATTATACCATCAATATAGACTGTTTTGTTACTGAACCCATATTAAATAATACAAATAGTAATGAGTAATTCAATAATGAAGGGGAAAAGTAGCAAATATCAAATTTTATTTTAGTTTAAATGAAAATGACTTGTTTAACAATTTGTTTTTTGAAAGTGATGGAAACGTGGGAAATGTTTTGCACAATGCTGTTTTTGTGAACAACTGTTTAGTAGATGACAATATAAGCAGTAATTTGGAAACTAGCATTTGTTTTGATAACAAAAATATGATCAAAGACAAGGAAATATTGTGTGTGAGTATAAAGGGCTTAAAATATACAACTACAGTGAGATGGTTTTGGAAGATAGCCATGGTGAGATATTTTCCAATGGATTCAATTTCATCCCCAAAAAACAGAATAACATGGTAAACACCATTCTATACCTTAAGTTGTTTGCAAGATCTATTAATTTAAATTTGTTACTTGATAAAGGGGATGATGAAAAACTGCCAGGAACCACCACGGTAAAAGAAGAGATGATTTTATTTTAAAATAAAGTAAAACAAGCGCTTTCACGCATTGATATGCGCTTCATCAGGTTGATAAAGGGGATGGGAATGAAGGTCGTAAAGAATCATTGGTAAGAAAAAGCACCTAAACCTCCCGTTATTACCACGAGTTGCTCTGTTTGAAAAATTGAATGAAATAGAGTACAGAAATTTGCAGGAAAATATTGTAACAATCTAACTAAAGAAGAACACAAGGGTTTGATAGAATTAGGAAAAAAACAGAAAATAAGAATCATGAGATCAGATAAAGGGGGTGGGTTTGTCATTATGGGCCAACATGTTGAAGTATTTAAACAACGCTACCTATTTCACTACAGCTTCCCTAAATGAGATAACCATATTCAATAGAAGGCTTGGCATGATGCTGGAAGAACTTTTCCAGGAATTTACTTTTAGTGAAGTGGAGATAAGATACCTGAGAGTGACAGATCCTTTGACCCCATCTTTCTTCAGGATCCCACAAATCCATAAAGTCTTTAGAAAATTCACCAATGAGACCCATAGTGGCAGGTAGGGGAAGTAAAACAGAACCCCTGGCAGAAATGATGGATTTTTATTTAAAGGGGTTCTTTGATGGAAAGGAACATGTATTAAATGATTTGTGGCATCTACTCAAATGTTTAGCTAGGACAGAGTATAAGGAGGACAACATTTTTTTGAGTATTGATGTCAAAGATCTGTTTTTGACTATTCCCCATGAGGAGGGGATGTAGTTGTTCCAAGAAGCCCTTAAGAAAGGCACTAGAATTTCTGGGGACACTATTTATGTCTTGGCTACACTTATGAAACTAGTGTTAAAAAACAATTTTGTATGGTTACAGGGTGAGTACTTTAAACAGACTCAGAGAGTAGCAATAGGTGCGGCAGCTCCACCGATGTTTGCCAACATAATACTTTGACAATGGGAGACTAATTTTGTCCTGAACTCTAGGTTTGAAAAGAACAAGCAACACTGGAGACACCAAAAGTGCTGTTGCCAAACAGATTGTTGAAGAAGGCATCATTCATAGATTCATATTTTTCACTAGACAGAATTTGCCAAGCACCATAAGGCTGAGGAATAATAGGAACACACTTGAAAAGATTGAGCAAAAATGGAATGTTGTGCTACAAGGTGATGAAGGAATGGGTTTGAATGAAGCTTTGTAATGCAAACCCTTTTTAAGGGACAGAAGGCTTAATTACATTTGCTAACCTCCACCAGTTTTTTATGCGCTCTCTTTGCTTTGGCTGTTAGATATAGATTTTTTTATAGTTATTATAGGTGTGTCATCTTATATGTGTGTATATATATATATATATATATATATACATACATATATATATATATATATATATATATATATATATATATATATATACATACATATATATATATATATATATATATATATATATGCACATATTCCTCATATATTATTAATTTATACATGCATTTTCTGTTTTTATTGTATTTTTATATACACATATATTTTTTTATTTTAGCAGCATTTAGCTATGATGTTTGGTTTTATGTTTATTTTTCATATATTTTCTGTTTGTTTATGTGTTTGTTTTTTGAAGATTTAAGTAGATTGATGAGTGTGCATGTAGCAGTTCAGAAATAATGGAAAGGCAACAACTGGAACACGAACTACAGGACCAGCAATAAAAAACCAGGAACTTTAATCACCAAAACATCCACCGACTCCATCCATGTAGCAGTTCAGGTTTTTTAACAAAGAAAAAATTACTTCCGAATGATGTTATTTCCACTATTTGTAGTTTTGTAGAAATAGTGTTAGAAAATAATTATTTTATTTTTGGCAATCAATATTATAGGCAGAGAAAAGGTATTGCTATGGGGTCCCCTGCCGCCCCAGCATTTGCTAACACAGTCATGGCATGGTGGGAAATGGATATATTATCCATGATAAAAGAAGAGTTCACAATTGTGTTTTACAAAAGATTTATTGACGATTTATTTTTTATAATAGAAGGTGATGAATTGACAGTCAATAATTTTATGATAAAAGCCAATAAATGTTCAGATTTCTTGAAATTCACCATAGGTGATGTAGGTTTATCAGTGAATTTTTTAGATGTATGTCTATGGTGGGATTTGCATGATAATAGATTTCACAGTAAAATACATAGGAAACGGACATTTACAAATGGCTATTTACATTATAAAAGTAACCATCCAAAACACATTGTCAACAATATACCCAGAGGGCAATACATAAGAGCAAGCCGTATGACTAGCAGGGTTGAAAACCTGATTGAAGAATTTCATTTCATAACCTCATTATTTTTAGATAGAGGTTATGACATTAATTATTTAATGAATAGTGGAAATGAAATTTTTGAGAAGCGTGACAGTTTATTTCCAGCTATTTTAAACGATGTTGATTCTCAAAATTTAATAAAAATTAGGAATGAAAAAAATGTAGAAAAAGAAGTTATGTGTTCCTTAGAAATGAGTAGTGAAATGAATGTAATAGCATCAATTGTTAATAAAAATTGGAAGATAATTCAAGGGAATCAGGATGTTTCAAAGATTCTAGGCAGCAACCCACATTTTGTATTCAGGAACACTAATAACATTAAAAAAATGTTAGAATACAATAAAAGTGAATATAAAAAGGCTGATATCACGAAAAATGGCATGTTTTGCTGCCAGAACTGTAAAGTTTGTCGGTTTATATCTGTAGGTACTAGCATTGCTATAGCCAGCCACAACAGAATTATTGAAGTACCTGGGTATGTAGATTGCAACTCTTGTGGGTTGGTTTACATAGGCATGTGTACAGCATGTCCTGCTTTTTATGTGGGCATGACTACACGTAGTCTTAATACCCGCATAAAGGAACATTTATATAGCATGAAATCCAAAGATGAAAAAAATGCCCTATATAAACATTCCAGAAACTGTAATTTTTTCAAAAAATTTGTTTTTTCAGTACTTGAAGTTTGTGATGTTGATAATAGGGCTGGGGATTTCAAGAATATGTTAGAACAAAAAGAAACATTGTGGCAGATTAGATTAAATTCTGACAAACATCCTGGGTTGAATGAAGCCATTAATGTGAAATGTTTTTTAAAGTATAGAAAGTTAAGTATAAATAAGGAATACAATATATTGCATTTATTTAATTCAGCATGAACTGTGAGGAGTTTTTAATATACATTTTTAAATTGAATTGATTAATTGTTTAATTGTTTTTAATTAAGTGTTGATTGAGTGTGTATTTAAATGGGTAAAAATGAGTTTGTAAAGTATTCTGATGAAGTCGTGTGATGAAAGCGTTTATTAAAGTGGATTCTACGCTATTTTTTGACTGGGACTATATTATTGGTGCTGCCTCAAGTGTATTTATTTAGTTTTGCTGCTTATATTCCGTTTTGCCATCTTTAGTGAACTAACTTGTCTAGTATAGTTCATTTGTCTTTTTATTTACTATGCAAGCTAACCTTACGTATTGACCCTTGACATGGGATTTCTTTTGATGCGTTGGGTGCCAACTATCAAAATGCAACAACGAGTTAGAATACGTGAGATTCCTGTATATAGTGGATTAAAACTGCTTGAGGTTTCTGTTTTTTGAGATGGATATGTCTAAATAATTAACCCTTTCTGCCTGCACTTTCATGGTAAACCTTAAAAAAATCTGTTGATGTCTGTATATATTCAAAAAATTGCTCTAATTTGTCACAGATTTCTATTCAAAATAAAATAATGTTGTCCAAACAATGACCATAGAGAGACCGACTGTTCCTATATTCCGATGTAAGAAAGTAGTTGTTTCCCCAGTGGGCCAGTGTCATGTTTGCAAAGTTAGGACTGTAAGCTGCCACCATTGCTACCCCACTGGTCTGTCTGAAAATCTGGTCCACAATGATAATAAAATTATTTTCAAGGACAACCTCTATGAGTGTTCTTAATGTAAGAATTTTAGTGTGGTCAACTTCAGAGTATAAGCAAAGATATTCAAACCAGTCTAAACCACGTTGTGGGAGATGATGGAAAACAAGTCTTGAACATCTATGGTCACAAATATGATGATGTCAGAGTATAAGTTCCTAAGGTTTATATATTTAAAATGACTCTACTGTGCAACATCAAATGCTGTACTGGGTCTACAGCACTAAATGGGTGTCCCTTACATTTACTCTAACCCCTAATCTCTGTAGTGTTGGCCAACTCCCGTAACTTACACTAACTGATTCCTGGTGGCTACAGAGTAAGAATTCTCTATTATACCATCAATATAGACTGTTTTGTTACTGAACCCATATTAAATAATACAAATAGTAATGAGTAATTCAATAATGAAGGGGAAAAGTAGCAAATATCGAATTTTATTTTAGTTTAAATGAAAATGACTTGTTTAACAATTTGTTTTTTGAAAGTGATGGAAACATGGGAAATGTTTTGCACAATGCTGTTTTTCTGAATGACTGTTTAGTAGATGACAATATAAGCAGTAATTTGGAAACTAGCATTTGTTTTGATAACAAAAATATGATCAAAGACAAGGAAATATTGTGTGTGAGTATAAAGGGCTTAAAATATACAACTACAGTGAGATGGTTTTGGAAGATAGCCACGGTGAGATATTTTCCAATGGATTCAATTTCATCCCCAAAAAGCAGAATAACATGGTAAACACCATTCTACACCTTAAGTTGTTTGCAAGATCTATTAATTTAAATTTGTTACTTGATAAAGGGGATGGGAATGAAGGTCGTAAAGAATCATTGGTAAGAAAAAGCACCTAAACCTCCCGTTATTACCACGAGTTGCTCTGTTTGAAAAATTGAATGAAATAGAGTACAGAAATTTGCAGGAAAATATTGTAACAATCTAACTAAAGAAGAACACAAGGGTTTGATAGAATTAGGAAAAAAACAGAAAATAAGAATCATGAGATCAGATAAAGGGGGTGGGTTTGTCATTATGGGCCAACATGTTGAAGTATTTAAACAACGCTACCTATTTCACTACAGCTTCCCTAAATGAGATAACCATATTCAATAGAAGGCTTGGCATGATGCTGGAAGAACTTTTCCAGGAATTTACTTTTAGTGAAGTGGAGATAAGATACCTGAGAGTGACAGATCCTTTGACCCCATCTTTCTTCAGGATCCCACAAATCCATAAAGTCTTTAGAAAATTCACCAATGAGACCCATAGTGGCAGGTAGGGGAAGTAAAACAGAACCCCTGGCAGAAATGATGGATTTTTATTTAAAGGGGTTCTTTGATGGAAAGGAACATGTATTAAATGATTTGTGGCATCTACTCAAATGTTTAGCTAGGACAGAGTATAAGGAGGACAACATTTTTTTGAGTATTGATGTCAAAGATCTGTTTTTGACTATTCCCCATGAGGAGGGGATGTAGTTGTTCCAAGAAGCCCTTAAGAAAGGCACTAGAATTTCTGGGGACACTATTTATGTCTTGGCTACACTTATGAAACTAGTGTTAAAAAACAATTTTGTATGGTTACAGGGTGAGTACTTTAAACAGACTCAGAGAGTAGCAATAGGTGCGGCAGCTCCACCGATGTTTGCCAACATAATACTTTGACAATGGGAGACTAATTTTGTCCTGAACTCTAGGTTTGAAAAGAACAAGCAACACTGGAGACACCAAAAGTGCTGTTGCCAAACAGATTGTTGAAGAAGGCATCATTCATAGATTCATATTTTTCACTAGACAGAATTTGCCAAGCACCATAAGGCTGAGGAATAATAGGAACACACTTGAAAAGATTGAGCAAAAATGGAATGTTGTGCTACAAGGTGATGAAGGAATGGGTTTGAATGAAGCTTTGTAATGCAAACCCTTTTTAAGGGACAGAAGGCTTAATTACATTTGCTAACCTCCACCAGTTTTTTATGCACTCTCTTTGCTTTGGCTGTTAGATATAGATCTTTTTATAGTTATTATAGGTGTGTCATCTTATATGTATATATATATATATATATATATATATATATATGTATATATATATATATATATATATATATATATATATATATACATACATATATATATATATATATATATATATATATATGCACATATTCCTCATATATTATTAATTTATACATACATTTTCTGTTTTTATTGTATTTTTATATACACATATATTTTTTTATTTTAGCAGCATTTAGCTATGATGTTTGGTTTTATGTTTATTTTTCATATATTTTCTGTTTGTTTATGTGTTTGTTTTTTGAAGATTTAAGTAGATTGATGAGTGTGCATGTAGCAGTTCAGAAATAATGGAAAGGCAACAACTGGGACACAAACTACAGGACCAGCAATAAAAAACCAGGAACTTTAATCACCAAAACATCCACCGACTCCATCCATGTAGCAGTTCAGGTTTTTTAGTGTAAACTTCATATAAAGTGTATACTTAGTTAACTATGTGGATGGCAGGACTGTTTCAGCCTTTGTTAATGCAGTTCTGCATTACATTTTCCAAAACATCAGTATATTTGCAACAGCATGATAAAATGGTTTATGTATGATGCATATTCTACTGTTTAAATATCTGTAATATATGTTTTGTTTATTATATCTGAAATCTATTATACAAGCTGTGGTTGGAACATACTAAAAATGTATTCATTTTGCAACAGGGTGAGGTTACTTTAAATCACTTGGCTTCCACTAATTACTTAATTGGAGGGAAAAAGGTTGCCAGCAGAGATTGGTTTAACAGTGTTTAAAATGTTTAGGTTTGTAATAGAATTCTACGTCTGATGAAGAGTAGGAGTAATATGCGAATGCGCTTACGTGTTTTTTACTAAATAAATTGTTTGGTTTTATGCCGTTCATGCCCTTTGCCTGCTTGGATTTCTTGCATTATATTATTGGAGCCTGGCATGGACTTTATCTGGTCCAGTGGGTTTGTTTGAATTTTTTGCATTATATTTTTGGAGCCTGGTCTGGACATAATCCGGCGCAGTGGTTTTGTTTGGATTTCTTGCATTATATTTTTGGAGCCTGCTCTGGACTCTATGTGGTGCAGTGGTTTTGTTTGGTTTCTTGCATTATATTTCAGGAGCCTGGTCTGGACTTTATCTGGTGCAGTGGTTTTGTTTGGATTTCTTGCATTATATTTTGGAGCCTGGTCTGGACCTTATCTGGTGCAGTGGTTTTGTTTGGATTTCTTGCATTATATTTTTGGAGCCTGGCCTGGACTTCATCTGGTGCAGTGGTTTTTGTTTGGATTTCTTGCATTATATTTTTGGAGCCTGGTATGGACTTTATCTGGTGCAGTTAGTTTGTTTGGATTTCATGGATTATATTTTTGGTGCCTGGGCTGGAATTTATATGGTGCAGTGGTTTTATATGGATTTTTTGCATTATATTTTTGGAGCATGGTCTGGACTTTATGTGGTGCAGTGGTTTTGTTTGGATTTCTTGCATTATATTTTTGGTGCCTGTTCTGGACTTTATCTGGTGCAGTGGTTTTGTTTGGATTTCTTGCATTATATTTTTGGAACCTGGTCTGGACATTATCTGGTGCAGTGGTTTTCTTTGGATTTCTTGCATTATATATTTGGTGCCTGCTCAGGACGTTACCTGGTGCAGTGGTTTTGTTTGGATTTCTTGCATTATATTTTTGGTGCCTGGTTTGGACTTTATCCGTCCAGTGCAGTGGTTTTGTTTGGATTTCTTGCATAATATTTTTGAGCCTGGTCTGGACTTTATCTGGTGCAGTGGTTTTGTTTAGATTTGTTGCATTATATTTTTGGTGGCTGGTCTGAAGTTTATCTGGTGCAGTGGTTTTGTCTGGGTTTCATGCATTATATTTTTGGAGCCTTGTCTGGATTTTATCTGGTGCAGTGGTTTTGTTTGGATTTCTTGCATTATATTTTTGGAGCCTGGTCTGGACTTTATCTGGTGCAGTGTTTTTTTTTGGATTTCTTGCATTATATTTTTGGTGCCTGGTCTGGACTTTATCTGCTGCAGTGGTCTTGTTTAGATTTCTTGCATTATATTTTTAAAGCCTGGTCTGGACATTATCTGGTGCAGTGGTTTTGTTTGGATTTCTTGCATTATATTTTTGGAGCCTGGTCTGGACTTTATTTGGTGCAGTGTTTTTTTTTTTTGGATTTCTTGCATTATATTTTTGGTGCCTGGTCTGGACTTTATCTGGCACAGTGGATTTGTTTGGATTTCTTGCATTATATTTTTGCAATCTGGTCTGGACTTTATCTGGTGCATTGGTTTTGTTTGGATTTTTTGAATTATATTTTTGGTGCCTGCTCAGGACTTTATCTGGAGCATTGGTTTTGTTTGGATTTCTTGCATTATATTTTTGGTGCCTGGTTTGGAATTTAGCCGGTGCAGTGATTTTGTTAGGATATCTTGCATTATATTTTTGGAGCCTGCTCTGGACTTTATCTGTGCAGTGATTTTGTTAGGATTTCTTGCATTATATTTTTGGAGCCTGGTCTGAACTTTATCTGGTGCAGTGTTTTTTTTTTGGATTTCTTGCATTATATTTTTGGTGCCTGGTCTGGACTTTATCTGGCGCAGTGGATTTGTTTGGATTTCTTGCATTATATTTTTGCAACATGGTCTGGACTTTATCTGGCACATTGGTTTTGTTTGGATTTCTTGCATTATATTTTTGGTGCCTGCTCAGGACTTTATCTGGTGCATTGGTTTTGTTTGGATTTCTTGCATTATATTTTTGGTGCCTGGTCTGAACTTTATCTGGCGCAGTGGTTTTGTTTGAGTTTCATGCATTATATTTTTGGAGTCTGGTCTGGATTTTATCTGGTGCAGTGGTTTTGTTTGGATTTCTTGCATTATATTTTGGAGCCTGGTTTGGACTTTATCTGGTGCAGTGGTTTTGTTTGGATTTCTTGCATTATATTTTTGGAGGCTGGTCTGGACTTTATCAGGTGCAGTGTTTTTTTTTGGATTTCTTGCTTTATATTTTTGGAGCCTGGTCTAGACTTTATCTGGTGCAGTGGTTTTGTTTGGATATCTTGCATTATATTTTTGTAGCCTGGTCTGGACTTTATCTGGTGCAGTGGTTTTGTTTGGATTTCTTACATTATATTTTGGTGCCTGGTCTGGACTTTATCTGGTGAAGTGCTTTTATTTGGATTTCTTGCATTATATTTTTGGTGGTTGGACTGTACTTTATCCTCCACAGTATTTTTTTGGATTTCTTGCATTATATTTTTGGTGTCTGGTCTGGACTTTATCTGGTGAAGTGGCTTTGTTTGGATTTCATGCATTATATCTTTGGTGCCAGGTCTGGACTTTATCTGGCACAGTCATTTGGTTTGGATTTCTTGCATTATATTTTTGGTGTTTGGTCTGGACTTTATCTGGTGCAGTGGTTTTGTTTAGATTTCATGCATTATATTTTAGGAGCCTGGTCTGGACTTTATCTGGTGAAGTGGTTTTGTTTGGATTTGTTGCATTATATTTTTGGAGCCTGGTCTGGACTTTATCTGGCATACTGTTTTTTTTGGATTTCTTGCATTATATTTTTGGTGCCTGGTCTGGACTTTATCTGGTGCACTGTTTTTGTTTGGATTTCTTGCATTATATTTTAAAAGCCTGGTCTGGGTTTTATCTTCCACAGTGGCATTGTTTGGATTTCTTGCATTATATGTTGGTGTCTGGTCTGGAATTTATATGGTGCAGTGGCTTTGTTTGGATTTCTTCCATTATATTTCTGGAGCCTGGTCTGGACTTTATCTGCTGCAGTGGTTATGTGGGGATTTGTTGCATTATATTTTTGGAGCCTGGTCTGGTCTTTATCTGGTGCAGTGGTTTTGTTTAGATTTCTTGAGATATATTTTTGGAGCAGTGTCTGGACTTTATCTGGTGCAGTTGTTTTGTTTGGATTTCTTGCATTATATTTTTAGAGCCTCGCCTGGACTTTATCCGGTGCAGTGGTTTTGTTTGGATTTCTTGCATTAAGTTTTTGCTGCCTAGTTTGACTTTTTCTATTGCAGTTATTTTTTGATTTTTTTGCATTATGTCTTTGCAACCTGGTTTGTATGTTATCTGGTGTAGTGGTTTTGTTTGTATTTCTTGCATTATATTATTGGAGCCTAGGCTAGACTTTATCTGGTGGAATGGTTTTGTTTGGATTTCTTGCATTATATTTTGGAGCCTGTCTGGACTTTATCTGGTGCATTTTTTGTTTGGATTTCTTGCATTATATTTTTAGTGCCTGATTTGGACTTTATCAGGTGCAGTGGGGTGTATTTTGGATTTTTTGCATTATGTTTTTGGTGCCTGGTCTTAACTTTATTTGGTGCAGTGGTTTTGTTTGGATTTTTTGCATTATATTTTTGGAGCCTGGTCTGGACTTTATCTGGTATAGTGGTTTTGTTTAGATTGCTTGCATTATATTTTTGGAGCCTGGTCTGGACGTTATCTGATTAGGTGTTTTTTTTTTATTTCTTGCATTATATTTTTGGTGCCTGGTCTGGACTTTATCTTGTGCAATGGTTTTGTTTTGATTTCTTGCATTATATTTTTGGAGGCTGGTCTGGACTTTATCTGGTGCAGTGATTTTGGTTGTATTTCTGTCATTATGTTTTTGGAGCCTGGTCTGGACTTTATGTGGTACAGTGTTTTTTTTTTTTTTTTGGATTTCTTGCATTATATTTTTGGAGCCTGGTCTGGACTTTATCCAGTGCAGTGGTTTTGTATGGATTTCTTGCATTATATTTTTGGAGCCTGGTCTGAACTTTATCTGGTGCAGTGGATTTGTTTGGATTTCTTGCATTATATATTGGAGCCTGGTCTGGACTTTATTTGGTGCAGTGGTCTTGTTTGGATTTCCTGCATTATATTTTTGGAGCCTGGTCTGGACTTTTATCTGGTGCAGTGGTTTTGTTTGGAGTTCATCCATTATATTTTTGGAGCCTGGTATGGACTTTATCTGGTGCAGTGGTTTTGTTTGAATTTCTTGCATTATATTTTTGGTGCCTGGTCTGGACATTATCTGGAGCAGTGGTTTTGTTTGGATTTCTTGCATTATTTTTTTGGTGCCTGGTCTGGACCTTATCTGGTGCAGTGGTTTTGTTTAGATTTCTGGAATTATATATTTGGTGCCTGGTCTGGAATTTATCTTCCACAGTAGTTTTCTTTGGATATCTTGCATTATATAGTTGGTGCCTTGTCTGGACTTTATCTGGTGCAGTGGTTTTGATTAAATTTCTTGCATTATATTTTTGGTGCCTGGTCTGGACTTTATCTGGCACAGTGGTTTTCTTTGGATTTCTTGCATTATATTTTTGGTGCCTGCTCAGGACATTACCTGGTGCAGTGGTTTTGTTTGGATTTCTTGCATTATATTTTGGTGCCTGGTTTGGACTTTATCCAGGCAGTTGTTTTGTTTGGATTTCTTGCATTATATTTTTGAAGCCTGCTATCTGGCGCAGTGGTTTTGTTTGGATTTCTTCCATTATATTTTTAGAGCCTGGTCTGGACTTTATCTGGTGCAGTGGTTTTGTTTGGATTTCTTGTATTATATTTTTCAGCCTGGTCTGGGCTTTATCTGGTGCAGTGGTTTTGTTTAGATTTCTTGCATTCTATTTCATAGCCTGGTCTGGACGTTATCTGGTGCAGTGGTTTTGTTACGATTTCTTGCATTATATTTTTGGTGCCTGGTCTGAACTTTATCTGGTGCAGTGATTTTGTTTGTGTTTCATGCATTATATTTTTGGAGCCTGGCCTTGATTTTATCTGGTGCAGTGGTTTTATTTGAATTTCTTGCATTATATTTTTGTAGCCTGGTCTGGACTTTATCTGGTGCAGTGGTTTTGTTTGGATTTCTTGCATTATATTTTTGGAGCCTGGTCTGGACTTTATCTGGTGCAGTGGTTTTGTTTGGATTTCTTGCATTATATTTTTGGTGCCTGCTCAAGACTTTATCTGGTGCAGTGGTTTTGTTTGGATTTTTTGCATTATATTTTTGGAGCCTACTCTGGACTATATCTGGTGCACTGGTTTTGTTTGGATTTCTTGCATTATATTTTTGGAGCCTGGTCTGGACTTATCTGGTGCAGTGGTTTTGTTTGGATTCTCTGCATTGTATTTTTGAGCCTGTTCTGTACTTTATCTGATGCAGTTGTTTTGTTTGGATTTCTTGCA
Source organism: Protopterus annectens (assembly GCF_019279795.1). NCBI lineage: Eukaryota > Metazoa > Chordata > Ceratodontiformes > Protopteridae > Protopterus > Protopterus annectens. Next base: position 1,240,085,288 of record NC_056746.1, read on the forward strand.
TTATATTTTTAAAGCCTGGTCTGGACATTATCTGGTGAAGTGGTTTTGTTAGGATTTCTTGCATTATATTTTTGGTGCCTGGTCTGAACTTTATCTGGTGCAGTGGTTTTGTTTGGGTTTCATGCATTATATTTTTAGAGCCTGGTCTGGATTTTATGTGGTGCAGTGGTTTTGTTTGGATTTATTGCATAATATTTTTGGACCCTGGTCTGGACTTTATCTGTTGCAGTGGTTTTGTTTGGATTTCTTGCATTATATTTTTGGAGCCTGGTCTGGACTTTATCTGGTGCACTGTTTTTGTTTGGATTTCTTGCATTATATTTTAAAAGCCTGGTCTGGGATTTATCTTCCACAGTGGCATTGTTTGGATTTCTTGCATTATATGTTGGTGTCTGGTCTGGACTTTATCTGCTGCAGTGGTTATGTGGGGATTTGTTGTATTATATTTTTGGAGCCTGGTCTGGTCTTTATCTGGTGCAGTGGTTTTGTTTGGATTTCTTGAGATATATTTTTGGAGCAGTGTCTGGACTTTATCTGGTACAGTTGTTTGGATTTCTTGCATTATATTTTTAGAGCCTCATCTGGACTTTATCCGGTGCAGTGGTTTTGTTTGGATTTCTTGCATTAAGTTTTTGCTGCCTAGTTTGACTTTTTCTATTGCAGTTTTTTTTTGGATTTTTTTGCATTATGTCTTTGGAGCCTGGTTTGTACGTTATCTGGTGTAGTGGTTTTGTTTGTATTTCTTGCATTATATTATTGGAGCCTAGGCTAGACTTTATCTGGTGGAATGGTTTTGTTTGGATTTTTTGCATTATATTTTGTAGCCTGGTCTGGACTTTATCTGGTGCATTTTTTGTTTGGATTTCTTGCATTATATTTTTAGTGCTTGGTTTGGACTTTTTCTGGTGCAGTGGGGTATATTTTGGATTTTTTGCATTATGTTTTTGGTGCCTGGTCTTAACTTTATTTGGTGCAGTGGTTTTGTTTGGATTTTTTGCATTATATTATAGGAGCCTGGTCTGGACTTTATCTGGTATAGTGGTTTTGTTTAAAGTGCTTGCATTATATTTTGGACCCTGGTCTGGACGTTATCTGATGAGGTGTTTTTTTATTTCTTGCATTATATTTTTGGTGCCTGGTCTGGACTTTATTTTGTGCAATGGTTTTGTTTTGATTTCTTGCATTATATTTTTGGAGGCTGGTCTGGACTTTATCTGGTGCAGTGGTTTTGGTTGTATTTCTTTCATTATGTTTTTGGAGCCTGGTCTGGACTTTATGTGGTACAGTGTTTTTTTTTTGGATTTCTTGCATTATATTTTTGGAGCCTGGTCTGGACTTTATCCAGTGCAGTGGTTTTGTATGGATTTCTTGCATTATATTTTTGGAACCTGGTCTGAACATTATCTGGTGCAGTGGATTTGTTTGGATTTCTTGCATTATATATTGGAGCCTGGTCTGGACTTTATTTGGTGCAGTGGTCTTGTTTGGATTTCCTGCATTATATTTTTGGAGCCTGGTCTGGACTTTTATCTGGTGCAGTGGTTTTGTTTGGAGTTCATCCATTATATTTTTGGAGCCTGGTATGGACTTTATCTGGTGCAGTGGTTTTGTTTGAATTTCTTGCATTATATTTTTGGTGCCTGGTCTGGACATTATCTGGAGCAGTGGTTTTGTTTAGATTTCTTGCATTATATTTTTGGAGCATAGTCTGGATTATGTGGTGCAGTGATTTTGTTTGGATTTCTTGCATTATTTTTTTGGTGCCTAGTCTGGACCTTATCTGGTGCTGTGGTTTTGTTTAGATTTCTGGAATTATATTTTTGGTGCCTGGTCTGGAATTTATCTTCCACAGTAGTTTTCTTTGGATATCTTGCATTATATAGTTGGTGCCTTGTCTGGACTTTATCTGCTGCAGTGGTTTTGATTAAATTTCTTGCATTATATTTTTGGTGCCTGGTCTGAACTTTATCTGGCGCAGTGGTTTTCTTTGGATTTCTTGCATTATATTTTTGGTGCCTGCTCAGGACATTACCTGGTGCAGTGGTTTTGTTTGGATTTCTTGCATTATATTTTGGTGCCTGGTTTGGACTTTATCCAGGCAGTTGTTTTGTTTGGATTTCTTGCATTATATTTTTGAAGCCTGCTATCTGGTGCAGTGGTTTTGTTTGGATTTCTTCCATTATATTTTTCGAGCCTGGTCTGGACTTTATCTGGTGCAGTGATTTTGTTTGTGTTTCATGCATTATATTTTTGGAGCCTGGCCTTGATTTTATCTGGTGCAGTGGTTTTATTTGAATTTCTTGCATTATATTTTTGTAGCCTGGTCTAGACTTTATCTGGTGCACTGGTTTTGTTTGGATTTCTTGCATTATATTTTTGGAGCCTGGTCTGGACTTATCTGGTGCAGTGGTTTTGTTTGGATTTCCTGCGTTGTATTTTTGAGCCTGTTCTGTACTTTATCTGATGCAGTTGTTTTGTTTGGATTTCTTGCATTAGATTTTTAAAGCCTGGTCTGGACATTATCTGGTGAAGTGTTTTTGTTAGGATTTCTTGCATTATATTTTTGGTGCCTGGTCTGAACTTTATCTGGTGCAGTGGTTTTGTTTGGGTTTCATGCATTATATTTTTGGAGCCTGGTCTGGATTTTATGTGGTGCAGTGGTTTTGTTTGGATTTCTTGCATAATATTTTTGGACCCTGGTCTGGACTTTATCTGTTGCAGTGGTTTTGTTTGGATTTCTTGCATTATATTCTTAGAGGCTGGTCTGGACTTTATCTAGTTAAGTGTTTTTTTTTTATTTCTTGCATTATATTTTTGGTGCCTGGTCTAGACTTTGTCCGGTGCAGTGGTTCTGTTTGGATTTCTTGCATTTTTTTTGGAGCCTGGTCTGGACTTTATCTGGTGCAGTGGTTTTGTTTGGATTTCTTGCATTATATTTTTGATGCCTGGTCTGGGCTTCATCTGGTGAAGAGCTTTTGATGGATTTCTTGCATTATAGTTTTGGTGCCTAGTATGGACTTTATTTGGTGTAGTAGTTTTGTTTGGATTTCTTGCATTATATTTTTGGTAGCTGGACTGGACTTTATCCTCCACAGTGGTATTGTTTGTTTTTTTTGCATTATATTTTTGGTGCCTGGTCTGGATTTTATCTGGTGCAGTGGCTTTGTTTGGATTTCTTGCATTATATATTTGGTGCCTGGTCCGGACTTTATCTGGTGCAGTCATTTTGTTTGAATTTCTTGCATTATAATTTTGGTGCCTGGTTGGGACATTATCTGGAGCAGTGGTTTTGTTTAGATTTCTTGCATTATATTTTTGGGGCATGGTCTGGATTATGTGATGCAGTGGTTCTGTTTGGATTTCTTGTATTATTTTTCTTTTACTGCCTGGTCTGGACCTTATCTGGTATATTTTTGGTGCCTGGTCTGGAATTTATCTTTCACAGTAGTTTTCTTTGGATTTCTTGCATTATATAGTTGGTGCCTTGTCTAGACTTTATCTGGTGCAGTGGTTTTGATTAAATTTCTTGCATTATATTTTTGGTGCCTGGTCTGGACTTTATCTGGTGCAGTGGTTTTGTTTGGATTTCTTGCATTATACTTTTGCCGCCTGGTCTGGACTTTATCTGGTGCAGTGGTTTTGTTTGGATTTCTTGCATTATATTTTTGGTGCCTGGTCTGGACTTTATCTGGTGCAGTGGTTTTGTTTGGATTTCTTGCATTATATTTTTGGTGCCTGGTCTGGACTTTATATGGTGCAGTGGTTTTGTTTGGATTTCTTTCATTATATTTTTGGAGCCTGGTCAGGACTTTATCTGGTGCAATGGGTTTGTTTGGATTTCTTGCATTATATTTTTGGAGCCTGGTCTGGACTTTATCTGGTGCAGTGGTTTTGTTTGGATTTCTTTCATTATATTTTTGGTGCCTGGTCTGGACTTTATCTGGTGCACTGTTTTTGTTTGGATTTCTTGCATTATATTTTAAAAGCCTGGTCTGGCTTTATCTTCCACAGTGGTATTGTTTGTATTTCTTGCATTATATTTTTAGAGCCTGGTCTGGACTTTATGTGCTGCAAAGCTTTTGTTTGAATTTGTTGCATTATATTTTTGGAGTTTGGTGTATTTTTTATCTGGTGCAGTGGTCTTGTTTGGATTTCTTACATTATATTTTTAGAGCCTAGTCTGGACTTTATCTGGGGCATTTTTTTGTTTGGATTTCTTTCATTATATTTTTAGAGCCTGGACTGGACTTTATCCGGTGCAGTGGTTTTGTTTGGATTTCTTGCATTAAGTTTTTGCTGCCTAGTTTGACTTTTTCTATTGCAGTTTTTTTTTGGATTTTTTTGCATTATGTCTTTGGAGCCTGGTTTGTACGTTATCTGGTGTAGTGGTTTTGTTTGTATTTCTTGCATTATATTATTGGAGCCTAGGCTAGACTTTATCTGGTGGAATGGTTTTGTTTGGATTTTTTGCATTATATTTTGTAGCCTGGTCTGGACTTTATCTGGTGCATTTTTTGTTTGGATTTCTTGCATTATATTTTTAGTGCTTGGTTTGGACTTTTTCTGGTGCAGTGGGGTATATTTTGGATTTTTTGCATTATGTTTTTGGTGCCTGGTCTTAACTTTATTTGGTGCAGTGGTTTTGTTTGGATTTTTTGCATTATATTATAGGAGCCTGGTCTGGACTTTATCTGGTATAGTGGTTTTGTTTAAAGCACTTGCATTATATTTTGGAGCCTGGTCTGGACGTTATCTGATGAGGTGTTTTTTTTATTTCTTGCATTATATTTTTGGTGCCTGGTCTGGACTTTACCTTGTGCAATGGTTTTGTTTTGATTTCTTGCATTATGTTTTTGGAGTCTGGTCTGGACTGTGTCTGGTGCAGTGGTTTTGGTTGTATTTCTTTCATTATGTTTTTGGAGTCTGGTCTGGACTTTATGTGGTACAGTGTTTTTTTGTTTGGATTTCTTGCATTATATTTTTGGAGCCTGGTCTGGACTTTATCCAGTGCAGTGGTTTTGTATGGATTTCTTGCATTATATTTTTGGAACCTGGTCTGAACATTATCTGGTGCAGTGGATTTGTTTGGATTTCTTGCATTATATATTGGAGCCTGGTCTGGACTTTATTTGGTGCAGTGGTCTTGTTTGGATTTCCTGCATTATATTTTTGGAGCCTGGTCTGGACTTTTATTTGGTGCAGTGGTTTTGTTTGGAGTTCATCCATTATATTTTTGGAGCCGGGTATGGACTTTATCTGGTGCAGTGGTTTTGTTTGAATTTCTTGCATTATATTTTTGGTGCCTGGTCTGGACATTATCTGGAGCAGTGGTTTTGTTTAGATTTCTTGCATTATATTTTTGGAGCATAGTCTGGATTATGTGGTGCAGTGATTTTGTTTGGATTTCTTGCATTATTTTTTTGGTGCCTAGTCTGGACCTTATCTGGTGCTGTGGTTTTGTTTAGATTTCTGGAATTATATTTTTGGTGCCTGGTCTGGAATTTATCTTCCACAGTAGTTTTCTTTGGATATCTTGCATTATATAGTTGGTGCCTTGTCTGGACTTTATCTGCTGCAGTGGTTTTGATTAAATTTCTTGCATTATATTTTTGGTGCCTGGTCTGAACTTTATCTGGCGCAGTGGTTTTCTTTGGATTTCTTGCATTATATTTTTGGTGCCTGCTCAGGACATTACCTGGTGCAGTGGTTTTGTTTGGATTTCTTGCATTATATTTTGGTGCCTGGTTTGGACTTTATCCAGGCAGTTGTTTTGTTTGGATTTCTTGCATTATATTTTTGAAGCCTGCTATCTGGTGCAGTGGTTTTGTTTGGATTTCTTCCATTATATTTTTCGAGCCTGGTCTGGACTTTATCTGGTGCAGTGATTTTGTTTGTGTTTCATGCATTATATTTTTGGAGCCTGGCCTTGATTTTATCTGGTGCAGTGGTTTTATTTGAATTTCTTGCATTATATTTTTGTAGCCTGGTCTAGACTTTATCTGGTGCACTGGTTTTGTTTGGATTTCTTGCATTATATTTTTGGAGCCTGGGCTGGACTTAACTAGTGCAGTGGTTTTGTTTGGATTTCTTGCATTATATTTTTGGAGCCTGTTCTGTACTTTATCTTGTGCAGTTGTTTTGTTTGGATTTCTTGCATTATATTTTTAAAGCCTGGTCTGGACATTATCTGGTGAAGTGGTTTTGTTAGGATTTCTTGCATTATATTTTTGGTGCCTGGTCTGAACTTTATCTGGTGCAGTGGTTTTGTTTGGGTTTCATGCATTATATTTTTGGAGCCTGGTCTGGATTTTATGTGGTGCAGTGGTTTTGTTTGGATTTCTTGCATAATATTTTTGGACCCTGGTCTGGACTTTATCTGTTGCAGTGGTTTTGTTTGGATTTCTTGCATTATATTCTTAGAGGCTGGTCTGGACTTTATCTAGTTAAGTGTTTTTTTTTTTATTTCTTGCATTATATTTTTGGTGCCTGGTCTAGACTTTGTCCGGTGCAGTGGTTCTGTTTGGATTTCTTGCATTTTATTTTTGGAGCCTGGTCTGGACTTTATCTGGTGCAGTGGTTTTGTTTGGATTTCTTGCATTATATTTTTGGTGCCTGGTCTGGGCTTCATCTGGTGAAGAGCTTTTGATGGATTTCTTGCATTATAGTTTTGGTGCCTAGTATGGACTTTATTTGGTGTAGTAGTTTTGTTTGGATTTCTTGCATTATATTTTTGGTAGCTGGACTGGACTTTATCCTCCACAGTGGTATTGTTTGGTTTTCTTGCATTATATTTTTGGTGCCTGGTCTGGATTTTATCTGGTGCAGTGGCTTTGTTTGGATTTCTTGCATTATATATTTGGTGCCTGGTCCGGACTTTATCTGGTGCAGTCATTTTGTTTGAATTTCTTGCATTATATTTTTGGTGCCTGGTTGGGACATTATCTGGAGCAGTGGTTTTGTTTAGATTTCTTGCATTTAATTTTTGGGACATGGTCTGGATTATGTGATGCAGTGGTTCTGTTTGGATTTCTTGTATTATTTTTCTTTTACTGCCTGGTCTGGACCTTATCTGGTATATTTTTGGTGCCTGGTCTGGAATTTATCTTTCACAGTAGTTTTCTTTGGATTTCTTGCATTATATAGTTGGTGCCTTGTCTAGACTTTATCTGGTGCAGTGGTTTTGATTAAATTTCTTGCATTATATTTTTGGTGCCTGGTCTGGACTTTATCTGGTGCAGTGTTTTTTTGGATTTCTTGCATTATATTTTTGGTGCCTGGTCTGGACTTTATCTGGCGCAGTGGTTTTGTTTGGATTTCTTGCATTATATTTTTGCAACCTGGTCTGGACTTTATCTGGCACAGTGGTTTTGTTTGGATTTCTTGCATTATATTTTTGGTGCCTGCTCAGGACTTTATCTGGTGCAGTGGTTTTGTTGGAATTTCTTGCATTATATTTTTAGAGCCTGGTCTGGACTTTATCTTGTGCGGTGGTTTTGTTTGCATTTCTTGCATTATACTTTTCAGCCTGCTCTGGACTTTATCTGGTGCAGTGGTTTTGGTTGGATTTCTTTCATTATATTTTTGAAGCCTGGTCTGGACATTATCTGGTGCGGTGGTTTTGTTTGGATTTCTTGCTTTATATTTTTTGAGTCTGGTCTGGAATTCATCTGGCACAGTGGTTTTGTTTGGATTTCTTGCATTATATTTTTGGAGGCTGGTCTGGACTTTATCTGGTGCAGTGGTTTTGTTTGGATTTCTTGCATTATATTTTTGGAGCCTGGTCTAGACTTTATCTGGTGCATTGGTTTTGTTTGGATATCTTGCATTATATTTTTGGAGCCTGTTCTGCACTTTATCTGGTGCAGTGGTTTTGTTTGGATTTCTTACATTATATTTTGGTGCCTGGTCTGGACTTTATCTGGTGCAGTGGTTTTGTTTGGATTTCTTGCTTTATATTTTTGGAGTCTGCTCTGGAATTCATCTGGCAAAGTGGTTTTGTTTGGATTTCTTGCATTATATTTTTGGTGGCTGGACTGGACTTTATCTGGTGCAGTGGTTTTGTTTGGATTTCTTGCATTATATTTTTGGTGGCTGGACTGGACTTTATCTGGTGCGGTGGTTTTGTTTGGATTTCTTGCATTATATTTTTCAGCCTGCTCTGGACTTTATCTGGTGCAGTGGTTTTGTTTGGATTTCTTGCATTACATTTTGGTGCCTGGTTTGGACTTTATCTGGTGCAGTGGTTTTGTTTGGATTTTTTGCATTATATTTTTGGAGCCTGGTCTGGACTTTATCTGGTGCAGTGGTTTTGTTTGGATTTCTTGCATTATATTTTTGGAGCCTGGTCAGGACTTTATCTCATGCAATGGGTTTGTTTGGATTTCTTGCATTATATTTTTGGAGCCTGGTCTGGACTTTATCTGGTGCAGTGGTTTTGTTTGGATTTCTTGCATTATATTTTTGGAGCCTGGTCTGGACTTTATCTGGTGCAGTGGTTTTGTTTGGATTTCTTGCATTATATTTTTGGAGCCTGGTCTGGACTTTATCTGGTGCAGTGGTTTTGTTTGGATTTCTTGCATTATATTTTTGGAGCCTGGTCTGGACTTTATCTGGTGCAGTGGTTTTGTTTGGATTTCTTGCATTATATTTTGGAGCCTGGTCTGGACTTTATCTGGTGCAGTGGTTTTGTTTGGATTTCTTGCATTATATTTTTGGTGCCTGGTCTGGACTTTATCTGGTGCAGTGGTTTTGTTTGGATTTCTTGCATTATATTTTTGGTGCCTGGTCTGGACTTTATCTGGTGCAGTGGTTTTGTTTGGATTTCTTGCATTATATTTTTGGAGCCTGGTCTGGACTTTATCTGGTGCAGTGGTTTTGTTTGGATTTCTTGCATTATATTTTTGGAGCCTGGTCTGGACTTTATCTGGTGCAGTGGTTTTGTTTGGATTTCTTGCATTATATTTTTGGAGCCTGGTCTGGACTTTATCTGGTGCAGTGGTTTTGTTTGGATTTCTTGCATTATATTTTGGAGCCTGGTCTGGACTTTATCTGGTGCAGTGGTTTTGTTTGGATTTCTTGCATTATATTTTTGGAGCCTGGTCTGGACTTTATCTGGTGCAGTGGTTTTGTTTGGATTTCTTGCATTATATTTTTGGTGCCTGGTCTGGACTTTATCTGGTGCAGTGGTTTTGTTTGGATTTCTTGCATTATATTTTTGGTGCCTGGTCTGGACTTTATCTGGTGCAGTGGTTTTGTTTGGATTTCTTGCATTATATTTTTGGAGCCTGGTCTGGACTTTATCTGGTGCAGTGGTTTTGTTTGGATTTCTTGCATTATATTTTTGGAGCCTGGTCTGGACTTTATCTGGTGCAGTGGTTTTGTTTGGATTTCTTGCATTATATTTTTGGTGCCTGGTCTGGACTTTATCTGGTGCAGTGGTTTTGTTTGGATTTCTTGCATTACATTTTGGTGCCTGGTTTGGACTTTATCTGGTGCAGTGGTTTTTGTTTTGGATTTCTTGCATTATATTTTTGGTGCCTGGTTTAGACTTTATCTGGTGCAGTGGGTTTTTTTGGATTTCTTGCATTATGTTTTTGGTGCATGGTCTTAAATTTATTTGGTGCAGTGGTTTTGTTTGGATTTCTTGCATTATATTTTTAGAGCCTGGTCTGGACTTCATCTGGTGAAGTGGTTTTGTTTGGATTTCTTGCATTATAGTTTGGGTGCCTGGTCTGGACTTTATCTGGTGCAATGGTTTTGTTTGGATTTCTTTCATTATATTTTTGGAGCCAGACTTTATCTGGTGCAGTGATTTTGTTTGGATTACTTGCATTATATTTTTGGAGCCTGTTCTGGACTTTATCTGGCGCAGTGGTTTTGTTTGGATTTCTTGCATTATATTTTTGGAGCCTGGTCTGGACTTTATCCAGTGTAGTGGTTTTGTATGGATTTCTTGCATTATATTTTTGGAGCCTGGTCTGGACTTTATCTGGTGCAGTGGTTTTTTGGATTTCTTGCATTATATTTTGGAGCCTGTTCTGGACTTTATCTGGTGCAGTGGTTTTGTTTGGATTTCTTGCATTATATTTTTGGAGCCTGGTCTGGACTTTATCTGGTGCAGTGGTTTTGTTTGGATTTCTTGCATTATATTTTTGGAGCCTGGTCTGGACTTTATCTGGTGCAGTGGTTTTGTTTGGATTTCTTGCATTATATTTTTGGTGCCTGGTCTGGACTTTATCTGGTGCAGTGGTTTTGTTTGGATTTCTTGCATTATATTTTGGAGCCTGGTCTGGACTTTATCTGGTGCAGTGGTTTTGTTTGAATTTCTTACATTATATTTTGGTGCCTGGTCTGGACTTTATCTGGTGCAGTGGTTTTGTTTGGATTTCTTGCATTATATTTTTGGTGCCTGGTCTGGACTTTATCTGGTGCAGTGGTTTTGTTTGGATTTCTTGCATTATGTTTTTGGAGCCTGGTCTGGAATTTATCTGGTGCAGTGGTTTTGTTTGGATTTCTTGCATTATATTTTTCAGCCTGCTCTGGACTTTATCTGGTGCAGTGGTTTTGTTTGGAGTTTTTGCATTATATTTTTGAAGCCTGGTCTGGATTTTATCTGGCGCAGTGGTTTTGTTTGGATTTCTTGCATTATATTTTGGAGCCTGGTCTGGACTTTATCTGGTGGAGTGGTTTTGTTTGGATTTCTTGCTTTATATTTTTGGAGTGGTTTTGTTTGATTTTTGTT
>NC_056746.1:1240265347-1240422847 GCF_019279795.1 Protopterus annectens
TATCTAATGCAGTGGTTTTGTTTGAATTTCTTGCATTATATTTTTGGAGCCTGGTCCATACTTTATCTGGTGCAGTGGTTTTGTTTGGATTTCTTGCATTATATTTTTAGAGCCTGGTCTGGACTTTATCTGGTGCAGTTGTCTTGTTTGGATTTCTTACATTATATTTTTAGAGCCTGGACTGGACTTTATCCGGTGCAGTGGTTTTGTTTGGATTTCTTGCATTACATTTTTGGTGCCTAGTCTGGACTTTTCTGGTGTAGTGGGTTTTTTTTGGATTTCTTGCATTATATCTTTGGAGCCTGGTTTGGACTTTATCTGGTGTAGTGGTTTTGTTTGTATTTCTTGCATTATATTTTTGGAGCCTAGGCTAGACTTTATCTGGTGTAATGGTTTTGTTAGGATTTCTTGCATTATATTTTTGGAGCTTGTCCTGGACTTTATCTGGTGCAGTGGTTTTGTTTGGATTTCTTGCATTAAATTTTTGGTGCCTGGTCTGGACTTTATCTGGTGCAGTGGTTTTGTTTGCATTTCTTGCATTATATTTTTGGAGCCTGGTCGGGACCTTATCTTGTGCAGTGGTTTTGTTTGGATTTCTTGCATTATATCTTTGGAGCCTGGTTTGGACTTTATCTGGTGCAGTGTTTTTTTTTTAATTTTTTGCATTATGTTTTTGGTGCCTGGTCTTTACTTTATTTGGTGCAGTGGTTTTGTTTGGATTTTTTGCATTATATTTTTGGAGCCTGGTCTGGACTTTATCTTGTGCATTTTTTGTTTGGATTTCTTGCATTATATTTTTGGTGTCTGGTTTGGACTTTATCTGGTGCAGTGGGTTTTTTGGATTTTTTGCATTATGTTTTTGGTTGCTGGTCTTAACTTTATTTGGTATAGTGGTTTTGTTTGGATTTTTTGCATTATATTTTTGGAGCTGGTCTGGAATTTATCTTGTGCAGTGGTTTTGTTTGGATTTCTTGCATTATATTTTTGAAGCCTGGTCTGGACATTATCTGGTGAGGTGGTTTTGTTTGGATTTGTTTGCATTATATTTTTAAAGCCTGGTCTGGACTTTATGTGGTACAGTGTTTTTTTTTTGTTTGGATTTCTTGCATTATATTTTTGGAGCCTGGTCTGGACTTTATTTGGTGCAGTGGTTTAGTTCGGATTTCTTGCATTATATTTTGGAGCCTGGTCTGGATTTATCTGGTGCACTGGTCTTGTTTGGATTTCTTGCATTATATTTTTGTGCCTGGTCTGGACATTATCTGGTGGAGTGGTATTGTTTGGATTTCTTGCATTATATTTTGGAGCATGGTCTAGACTTTATGTGGTGCAGTGATTTTGTTTAGATTTCTTGCATTATATTTTTGGTGCCTGGTCTGGACTTTATCTTCCACAGTGGTTTTCTTCGGATTTCTTGCATTATATATTTGGTGCTTGCTCAGGACATTACCTGGTGCAGTTGTTTTGTTTGGATTTCTTGAATTATATTTTTGTAACCTGGTCTGGACTTTATCTGGTGAAGTGGTTTTGTTAGGATTTCTTACATTATATTTTTAAGCCTGGTCTGGACATTATCTGGTGCAGTGGTTTTGTTATTATTTCTTGCATTATATTTTTAGAGCCTGGTCTGGACATTATCTGGTGCAGTGGTTTTGTTATTATTTCTTGCATTATATTTTTAGAGCCTGGTCTGGACTTTTCTGGTGTAGTGGGTTTTTTTTGGATTTCTTGCATTATATCTTTGGAGCCTGGTTTGGACTTTATCTGGTGTAGTGGTTTTGTTTGTATTTCTTGCATTATATTTTTGGAGCTTGTCCTGGACTTTATCTGGTGCAGTGGTTTTGTTTGGATTTCTTGCATTAAATTTTTGGCGCCTGGTCTGGACTTTATCTGGCACAGTGGTTTTGTATTGATTTCTTGCATTATATTTTTGGTGCCTGGTCTGGACTTTATCTGGTGCAGTGGTTTAGTTTGGATTTCTTGCATTATATTTTGGAGCCTGGTCTGGACTTTATCTGGTGCAGTGGTTTTGTATTGATTTCTTGCATTATATTTTTGGTGCCTGGTCTGGACTTTATGTGGTGCAGTGGTTTAGTTTGGATTTCTTGCATTATATTTTGGAGCCTGGTCTGGACTTTATCTGGTGCAGTAGTCTTGTTTGGATTTCTTGCATTATATTTTTGTAGCCTGGTCTGAACTTTTATCTGGTGCAGTGGTTTTGTTTGGATTTTATCCATTATATTTTTGGAGCCTGGTATGGACTTTATCTGGTGCAGTGGTTTTGTTTGAATTTCTTGCATTATATTTTTTGTGCCTGGTCTGGAAATTATCTGGTGCAGTGATTTTGTTTGGATTTCTTGCATTATATTTTTGGAGGCTGCTCTGGACTTTATCTGGTGCAGTGGTTTTGTTTGGATTTCTTGCATTATTTTCTTTATGCCTGGTCTGGACCTTATCTGGTGCAGTAGTTTTATTTAGATTTCTGGAATTATATTTTTGGTGCCTGGTCTGGACTTTATCTTCCACAGTGGTTTTGTTTGGATTTCTTGCATTATATATTTGGTGCCTTGTCTGGACTTTTTCTGGTGCAGTGGTTTTGTTTGAAATTCTCTCATTATATTTTTGGTGCCTGGTCTGGACTTTATCTGGCACAGTGGTTTTGTTTGGATTTCGTGCATTATATTTTTGGAGCCTGGTCTGGACTTTATCTGGTGCAGTGTTTTTTTTGGATTTCTTGCATTATATTTTTGAATCTGGTCTGCACTTTATCTGATGCAATGGTTTTTTTTGGATTTCCAGCATTATATCTTTGGAGCCTGGTCTGGACTTTATCTGGTGCGGTGGTTTTGTTTGTATTTCTTGCTTTATATTTTTGGTGCCTGGTCTGGACTTTACTGTTGCATTGATTTTGTTTGGATTTCTTGCATTATATTTTGGAGCCTGGTATGGACTTTATCTGGTGCAGTGGTTTTGTTTGAACTTCTTGCATTGTATTTTTAGTGCCTGGCCTGGACATTATCTGATGCAGTGACTTTGTTTGGATTTCTTGCACTATATTTTTGGAGCATGGTCTGGACTTTATCTGGTGCAGTGGTTTTGCTTAGATTTCTTTAATTATAATTTTAAAGCCTGGTCTGGACTTTATCTGGCGCAGTAGTTTTGTTTGGATTTCTTGCATTATTTTATTGGTGCCTGGTCTGGACCTTATCTGGTGCAGTGGTTTTGTTTAGATTTCTTGCATTATATTTTTGGTGCCCGGTCTGGACTTTATCTTCCACAGTGGTTTTCTTTGGATTTCTTGCATTATATATTTGGTCCCTTCTCTTGACTTTATCTGGTGCAGTGGTTTTGTTTGAATTTCTTGCATTATATTTTTTGTGCCTGGTCTGGACTTTGTCTGGGGCAGTGTTTTTTTTTTAATTCTTGCGTTATATTTTTGCTGCCTGCTCAGGATATTACCTGGTGCAGTGGTTTTGTTTGGATTTCTTGAATTATATTTTTGGTGCCTGGTTTGGACTTTATCTGGTGTAGTGGTTTTATTTGGATTTCTGACATTATATTTTTGGAACCTGGTCTGGACTATATCTGGTGCATTGGTTTTATTTGGCTTTCTTTCATTATATTTTTAAAGCCTGGTCTGGACATTATCTGGTGCAGAGGTTTTGTTTAGATTTCTTTCATTATATTTTTAAAGCCTGGTCTGGACATTATCTGGTGCAGAGGTTTTGTTAGGATTTCTTGCATTATATTTTTGGAGCCTGGTCTAGACTTTATCAGCTGCAGTGGTTTTGTTTGGATTTGTTTGCATTATATTTTTAAAGCCTGGTCTGGACTTTATCTAATGCAGTGGTTTTGTTTGAATTTCTTGCATTATATGTTTGGTGCATTGAGTGGACTTTATCTGGTGCAGTGGTTTTGTTTGAATTTCTTGCAATATATTTTTGGTGCCTGGTCTGGACTTAATCTGGCGCAGTGGTTTTCTTTGGATTTCTTGCATTATATTTTTGCTGCCTGCTCAGGACATTACCTGGTGCAGTGGTTTTGTTTGGATTTCTTAAATTATATTTTTGGTGCCTGGTTTGGACTTTATCTGGTGCAGTGGTTGTATTTGGAATTCTGATATTATATTTTTGGAACCTGGTCTGGACTTTATCTGGTGCAGTGGTTTTGTTAGGATTTCTTGCATTATATTTTCGAGCCTGGTCTTGACTTTATCTGGTGAAGTGGTTTTGTTCAGATTTCTTTCATTATATTTTTAACGCCTGTTCTGGACATTATCTGGTGCAGCGGTTTTGTTAGGAATGTTTGCATTATATTTTCGGAGCTTGTCTGGACTTTGTCTGCTGCAATGGTTTTGTTGCATTATGTTTTTGGAGCTTGGTCTGATTTTTACCTGGTGCAGTGGTTTTGTTTGAATTTCTTGCATTATATTTTTGGTGCCTGGTTCGGACTTTATCTGGTGCAATGGTTTTATTTGGATTTCTTACATTATATTTTTAGAGCCTTGACTGGACTTTATCTGGTGTAGTGGTTTTGTTTGTATTTCTTGCATTATATTTGTGCAGCCTAGGCTGGTCTTTATCTGGTGGAATGGTTTTGTTTGGATTTCCTGCATTATATCTTTGGAGCCTGGTCTGGACTTTATCTGGTGCGGTGGTTTTGTTTGTATTTCTTGCTTTATATTTTTGGTGCCTGGTCTGGACTTTATCTGGCGCTGTGGTTTTGTTTTGATTTCTTGTATATTTTTGCAACCTGGTCTGGACTTTATTTGCCACACTGGTTTTGTTTGGATTTCTTGCATTATATTTTTGGTACATGCTCAGGACTTTATCTCGTGCTGTGGCTTTGTTTGAATTTCTTGCATTGTATATTTGGTGCCTGGTTTGGACTTTATCCGGTGCAATGGTTTTGTTTGGATTTCTTGCATTATATTTTTGGACCCTGATCTGGACTTTATCTGGTGCAGTGGTTTTGTTTGGATTTCTTGTATTATATTTTTGCAACCTGGTCTGGACTTTATTTGGCACAGTGGTTTTGTTTGGAATTCTTGCATTATATTTTTGGTGCCTGCTCAGCACTTTATCTGGTGCTGTGGTTTTGTTTGAATTTCTTGCATTATATATTTGGTGCCTGGTTTGGACTTTATCTGGTGCAAGGGCTTTTTTGGATTTTTTGCATTATATTTTTGGACCCTGATCTGGACTTTATCTGGTGCAGTGGTTTTGTTTGGATTTCTTGCATTATATTTTAAAGCCTGGTCTGGACATTATCTGGTGAAGTGTTTTTTTTGGGATTTCTTGCATTATTTTCTTTATGCCTGGTCTGGACCTTATCTGGTGCATTGGATTTGTTTGGGTTTCATGCATTCTATTTTTGGAGCCTTGTCTGGATTTTATCTGGTGCAGTGGTTTTGTTTGGATTTTGTGCATTATATTTTTGGAGCCTGGGCTGGACTTAACTAGTGCAGTGGTTTTGTTTGGATTTCTTGCATTATAGTTTGGTGCCTGGTCCGGACTTTATAAGGTGCGGTGGTTTTGTTTGGATTTCTTGCATTATATTTTGTTGGCTGGACTGGACTTTATCCTCCACAGTGGGTTTGTTTGGATTTCTTGCATTATATTTTTGGTTTCCTGGTCTGGATTTTATCTGGGTCAGTAGCTTTGTTTGGATTTCATGCATTATATTTTTTCTGCCTGGTCTGGACTTTATCTGGTGGGATGGTTTTGTTTGGATTTGTTGCATTATATTGTTGGTGCCTTGTCTGGTTTTTATCTGGTGCACTGTTTTTTTGGATTTCTTGCATTATATTTTATGAGCCTGGTCTGTACTTTATCTTCCACAGTGGTATTTTTTGGATTTCTTGCCTTATATTTTTGGTGCCTGGTCTGGACTTTATCTGGTGCAGTGTTTTTGTTTGGATTTCTTGCATTATATTTTCAGAGCCTGGTCTGGACTTTATCTGGTGCAGTGTTTTTTTTTTTTTTTTTTTTTTTTGATTTCTTGCATTATATTTTCAGAGCCTGGTCTGGACTTTATCTGGTGCAGTAGTTTTGTTTGGATTTATTGCATTATATTTTGGTGCCTGGTCTGGAATTTATCTGGTGCAGTGGCTTTGTTTGGATTTCTTCCATTATAATTTTGGAGCTTAGTCTGGTCTTTATCTAGCACAGTTGTTTTGTTTGGATTTCTAGCATTATATTTTAGGAGCCTGGTCTGGACTTTATCTTGTGGAGTGGTGTTGTTTGGATATGTTTCATTATATTTTTGGAGTCTGGTCTGGACTTTATCTGGTGTTGTGGTTTTGTTTGCATTTCTTGCATTATATTTTTGGTGCCTTGTCTGGACTTTATCTGGCACAGTGGTTTTATTTGGATTTCTTGCATTGTAATTTTGGTGAATGGTCTGGAGTTTACGTGGTGCACTGTTTTTGTTTGGATTTCTTGCATTACATTTTTGAAGCCTGGTCTGGACTTTATCTTCCACAGTGAAATTGTTTGGATTTCTTGCATTATATTTTTGGAACCTGGTCAGGACTTTATCTGGCGCAGTGGTTTTGTTTTCGTTTCTTGCATTATATTTTTGGTGCCTCGTCTGGACTTTATCTGGTGCAGTGGTTTTGTTTGGATTTCTTGCATTATATTTTTGGGGCCTGGTTGGGACTTTATTTCGTGCATTGTTTTGTTTGGATTTCTTGCATTATATTTTTGGTGCCTGGTTTGGACTTTATCTGGTGCAGTGTTTTTTTTTTTTGGATTTTTTGCATTATGTTTTTGCTGCCTGGTCTTAACTTTATTTTGTGCAGTGGTTTTGTTTGGATGTCTTGCATTATATTTTTGGAGCCTGGTCTGGACTTTATCTTCCACAGCAGTTTTGTTTGGATTTCTTGCATTATATTTTTGGTGCCTGGTCTGGACTTTATCTGGTGCATTGGTTTTGTTTGAATGTCTTGCATTATATTTTTGGAGCCTGGTCTGGACTTTATCTTCTACATTGTTTTTTTTTTGGCTATACTAAGAAGAGTATCTCCCAGCAACCAATGATTTGTGCTAAAGTCATGGCCTTAAGTTAAATGCAAAAACAATGGATTATCATATCATTCAGCAGAGACACAGCCACTACTGATTATCACATCAACAGCAACCCCCTAAGCACACATCCTGTGGTGAGACACCTGGGTACACAGGTTGACAACAATCTCACATTTGACCTTCATGTAGCGGCAGTGGTCAGAAAAGCCTTAAACTTGGTTCATCACATAAGTAAATGATTGCATCCAGAAAAAAAGATGGTATTACCTCTCTGTACTCCTTCCTCAATAGGCCAATAATTGAGTACAATGTTCCATTTGGTATGTAGCTGTCCAAACACCTGCACCTACTGGAAAGACCACAGAAATACCTCACAAAGAGAATCCATGGCCTCCAACACCATCCTATGTAAACAGGCTCAAATCACTATGACTCTACTTGGTATCATATTGGTTGCTCAGAGGTGATCTGTGTCTCACCAACAAGGTAATTTCAGACCCTGCTCTACTAGAGATTCTCCATATCCGTAAGTCTAACTCCTCATGCATTACTCTGTTGGAAGGCTTAAATCTAATATGTGACATTAAAACCTGCTGAAGAGACAGGTTTGTCTCCCAGAAGCTGCCCCATTTCTGGACTAGACACCCCATACACGTCAAACAAAGTACGTCGCTGACCCTCTTCATGTGCAGTCTTGTTGAATGGATGTGAAACCACAAATTTGTCCCAGGAGTTCCACCTGTGTCCCTCATTGACAGGGGTGACAGGTACTGCTTGAGGTTTATTTTTTGGGGATAAACTCTTGGCTAGGCTTGTAATGGCCCCAGGGCCATTAGCCTAGTAATGTTCTGTGATCCTATGATCCTAAAACCATCCATTTTGATTTTAATGGCTTTCTGATATAATTCAGTCTAACTTTGGACGGAAGCACTAAACTGGTTCAATAAAATAGTGTGGAGACCTCACTCTTGGATTTCTTCCTTTTTGTTTTTATCAGTTTGTACGTGTACTTTGTGTTTCATCCGTGGTGGTGCATCGGTAGCATTGTTGCCTCACAGCAAGAGATTCTCCTGTTCGATTCTCGGCTGGAGTGCGGGGAGTGCCTTCTGTGTGGAGTCTGCATATTCTCCCCGTGGTTGGGTGGGCGTTTGAAAGACATGCATAAATGGGTGTGCCTTCGTTGAAGGTTGAACATCGAGCTGACACCTCGGCGTTCATCAAAATCTACTACCAATCATTAGCGGACCGGAATTCCACTGTGGTGACCCCTAACTGGGAAAAGCCAAAAGACAGCAACAACGTGTGGTTTGTGTCTTTAATGATCTCGAGACTAAGTGGACACAGTGCAGTGGAACTAATCCTAAATGGGGTTTGAACACACTGCAGGATGCATATACATACACACTGTCTCACTCGTAGATGGCATGAACAGCCAAGCACAACTTGAAGAATCATCTTTTCACCTACAGCATGTTTTTGGGATGTGAGTAGAAACTGGTGAAAACCTACATGACCAAAAGGAGGACATACAAATTCTGCTCAAAATGTCCCAAGTCAGGAGCTAAACATCAGAAAAAAGATCACTGTGAGAAAGTACATCCACTGTGGCATCACTGTAGCACTGACTTCATACTCATTTAGATTAATGTAATCAAGCACTGCTTGCATGGATACCCATAACCAACAGAGATGGTGGGAAAAATGGATGCTGTAGAAACATTACCCAGACATTACTTGCAAGACCTCTCTAGGAATCCAAAATTCTGTCATGAGTGTGAGGGGGGTGAAGCTTGTTTGTCTTACACTAAATAAACAGTGAGAACTAGGCCTGAGGAGGATGCAGACACACACACACACACACACACACACACACACACACACACACACACACACACACACACACACACACACACACACACTCATATACACATGCACATATGCACTAATACAGACATGCATTTGGTTCTGGAAATCTTGTACACTTGAGGAATTTAGGATAATCAGTTCAGAATTTCAGATTTCAGTGAACCATTTAACAGTAGTCCTGTTCATGTAGAATGTTTGTGCAAATTTAGGACAGCAGCTTGGACCTTAACAGTGAGAGGTATATGTGATGCTTCAGGGAGAATATTCTAGATTGTCTGTAAGTCAGGCACTAATCTCAAACAAAAGCTTGTGTTATTGTACTGTTATGTATAGTTAGAGACAGCAGCTTCAGGCCTTGACTTAAATCAGTATGTATGCCAGGAATGGTCATTAGCCACCAATTGCAACAGCTCCAGTGAGGATCTATGTTATTGCCAGAAAAATAAAATGGAATTGTTACATAAAATCCATAGTAAGAGTTATGTCATTTGCCAATGTCAACTGAAGGAGCATTTGATAAAGAAAGACTTAGTTCCCCAGTGTCATTACTTCATGCAGTGGGTGGGATGCAAAAATCATATTAACAGTTTAATGGCAAGGCAGATGTTACAGCTGATGTTGCTGGATGCTTTCTTGCCATTTTATGGAATAATATAAACTGTTATTGGGGAACTTGACACCTTCAGTGTCTGTCATAGTCATGGAAGTTTGGGAGATGAAGAGGGAGAGAGAGAGATGCTGGATACAAACTATTTTTCATTTTATTAAACTGTACTTGGAACTTAAATCAGTGGCAGTCTTGTGACAATGATGAACCAAATACCTGTTGGTGTACAAATGTAGACGGAATGTTCTGGTGTCCATATCACTCCTTGTGATGATGTTATGTTTCCAGTAACTGCAGTGGAGAGGAATATATGTAGATAACAGGGAAGGGCAGATCAATTAATTCCAATTAAAATGCATTTCTACAGAAGGCCTTACAAAGAAGTTGTGGATGCAGCTGATCTTGTCATGTTCGCTCTATGCCTCCATTCTGAACATGGACATATTTTCTAATGAAACTGGTCCTTTGTATTACTGAAATCAACACATCCTTGCCCAACCCTGTCATTGTAGCTACACAGTTTAAAATTAGTAGCAGGTATATCTATTTGCATTTCAGAAACTGTTCACTCTACACAATTCTTATTTTCCAGTCATCAGAAGCAGGTTGAAAGCATATCATTAGCAGCAGTGAATTAAGAAACATAATGTCAAGACTGCAGATCTGGGACTATTTCAAATGCAAATAACTGTACTAATCTATGGTCATTAAATGGCTCTTTAAATCTGTGTAGTCCCTGCAGAATTTAAGTCAGAGTGACTAAGGTCTTTCACTTTTGAGATTAGTACTGGAAATGTCTGTTATACCAACAAGAGTTTCATTAGAAAATAGAATATCTGCTAATCTAAAACTAATAGCAAAACTGTTACCATTTGTTATTGTGGTTGACTGTTTTCTCTGAGATAAGGATTAGTTGGGCACTCTTTACTTGCAAATTAGCTCTCCGGACCCTTGCAGCTCCAACTTCAGAGGTTACTACATAACATTTTGAAGATACTCTTCTGTTTTATCATTTATATTTTAAAGTTATTTCTGTCAGGGAGGTAAAGAACTTACTTCTTAAGCTGCCCGATAAAAGTATTAGTGTTCCTCATAATTAATTCCATTCTTTCATTAAAATGGATGCTGAGTATATCAAAAAGGTTTGCCCTGAAAATGATGCTGTTTGCCAGTATCAGAATTGCTATTTGCTAGTCTGGCCACCTTTGTGCCTTATAAGGTTTACTTGGAACTACTTGTTCAAATTCTTAAGTATATATTTGACTCCTTACCAATTCTCCTCTAGAGTTTTGGTTTAGACTTCAAGGCAACTATTCCCATTTTAGTGACTATTACTCACCCTGCATAAGCTACTGCTGCCACCACAGAGACTACTGCCACCAAAGAGACTAGTACTGCCACCAGAGAGATTACTGCCACCACAAAGACTAGTACGGCTCACTACAGAAAGCAGCCACAAGGACTAGTACTGCTCTCCACAGAGACTAGTGTTACTGTGCTGCCACTACAGAGGATAGTACTGCCTCCACAGAGACTAGTACTACCATTACAGAGACTAGTACTGCTCACCACAGAGACTAGTGTTGCCACCACAGAAGATAGTACTGTGACTACAGAGACTAGTACTGCTCACCACATAGATCACTGAGGCTGGTATCGCCACTACAGAAACTAGTACTGTTCACCAAAGAGACTATTGTTGCTACTACAGAAGATAGTACTGCCATCACAGAGACTAATGTTGCTACCACAGAGATGAGTACTGCCACCACAGAGACTACTGTCACCATTGAGACTACTACCACTACAGGGACTAGTCCTGCCACTAAAGAGACTAGTACTTCCACCACAAAGAACAGTGCTGACACTACAGAGATTAATATTGCCACCACAGAGTATAGTACTGTCACCACAGATACTAGTAATACCACTACACAGACTTGTACTACCCACTACAGAAACTAACATTGCCACTGCAGACACTAATACTTCTACCACAAAGACTAGTACTGCCAACAGAGACTACTGTCACCACAGAGACAAGTACTGCCAATACAGAGACTACTACCACTACAGAGGTTAGTACTGCCACCACAGAGACTAATACTGCCACAACAGAGAGCAGTACTGCCACCAGAGAGACTACTACTGCCACAGATCCAGTACTACCACCACAGACTACTACTGCAGCTACAGAGACTAGTACTGCCACCACAAAGACTAGTACTGCCACTACAGAGACTACCACAGTGACTAGTAAAACTTGTACTACCACTATAGACAATAGTACTGCTACCAGAGAGACAAGTACTTCCACCTGAGAGACAAATGCTACCACAACAGAGACTAGTACTGCCACCACAGAGATACTAGTATTGGCACTGTTAAAGATATGTTTGCTTTAGTGTTTCTCTTTTTAAAATTATTTATTTATTTATTTACTGGGTATGTCTGACTGGGTAGGTTTTCATTTCTATTAGGGGGCTGGGGAGAAAAGCTCCAAAGTATTAAACAGCATTTTCAGAAGAATTATTTTACAGTCTTTAAAAATAATACAAAAAAACAAGTACAGTTTAAATAATTATACTAAATTAGGCAGAATATGAAAACATTGGTTAAGAATAGATACAACTTATATGACTGATTTAATAGTTAGAGACATTTTAGCCAGTTTATAGAGAAATTAAAGGTAACAAAGTATAATACAACAGGAATTGCAATACAATGTGAGAGAAAAGCAGTCTTAATGTATATTTAGAGAGAAAGCCAGTGGAGAGAAATAGAATTAAAGTGAAGAAGGGAAAATAAGGAGATGTAAGGTATAAATAGATATTTTTTCACATTTAGGGATGCAGTTTATCCTGATGTTGAGAAGAGAGACAGCTTCTGAGTAAGAAGTCTTTCAGAATAGTTTTGAAGGATTGCAGGGAGGATGTTGATGTAATGGATACAAATGAGGAGTTCCAGGCCTTAACAACATGGTATGGATACAGACGATGCCCAGCAGATTTGATAGGTTTGTGGAGAGACAGGAGTTTTTGGTCATTGTATCATAATGACCACCTGGGAACATAGTTGTGTAGACTATTATTTAGTGCTGGACTAGCAGATGTATTTTGAATAATTTTATATGTGGTAAGAAACTGCATATTTTAGTTGATGGGGTAGTTCTAACCAGGTTAGTTTTTTTACTACTCTGCAGTATTGGGTTCTGAAAGGGGTATTTGTTGAAAATTTAGCAACCTTTGTTATAGCATTGTTCAAATTATGATTTTTGTGATATCTGAAGGCTAGTAAGGATAGGAGCACAATAAAGAAGAGTGGTGAGGGGATGAGTAGTGACAAGTGTAGTTTTAGTTGTGTTGGTGAGAAGGTTTTTGGCTCTATAAAGCCTCCATACCTTTTTATACGTTTTTCTTTTCCAATTTTGTATATACAGGTCAAATAGGTCAAATTTAGAATTATTATCATTCATAATCAGAATCACTAACATGAGATTATTATCCTCTATCATCCCTAATATTTTGCTATGAAAACTGACTTCAATGGTTATATTATCAAGACTTTTTAGGGTTGATCATGAGCTGTGAGTCAAAAATCCATATATCAGTTGCTGTTAAAACATCCTGAGTAAATTTTTGGAATTGTGGCATATTGTCAGATATGCAAATGGGTGTGGAGTCATCTGCGTACTATGTTAGGGATGCCTATTGTGCAGATGTGTGAAGGGTGTAGGTGAAAATGTTATAGAGTAGGGACCCAATGATAGAGCCTTGTGGTACACCAGTAGTGACTGTGAGGCATGGAGAGAGGGTGGAGTGCCATTTTACTGACTGATACCTATTGGATAGGTAGCTTTTGAACCATAGAAGGGTGTCTGACAGAGACCTAATGACAGATTTTGAAGTAGAAGTTTGCTGTGACAAACTGTGTCAAAGGCTTTAAATAAGTCTAGAAACTTATTATTATTAACTTATTATTATTATTAGGAGACTATTATTATTATTATTATTATTATTATTATTAGGAGACCAGTTTGCCATTATCTCTAGATTTATTGCCAGTATCTATATAGCTTAGACGTGCACTGTTAGCACTGTTGGAAGGATGGAAGTCGTGTTATTTGGGGGATAGGCGTTCTTCCTGCAGGTGATAGTTTAGCATTTTTTGTAATACATTTTTCAAATATTTTGGAGTGGGCGATAAGATTGCTAAAGGTCTAAAGTTAGTAATGTTTGATGAATTTCTCCTTTGTGCAGACGGATAGTGTGTGACTTTTTCCAGAGCGAAGGAAAGTGCCATTCCTGGATTGCCCTCTTTCTAAGGATTGATAAAGGTAGGCAAAGCTATCGGCTACTATTTTAAGGCATTCACTTGGAAGGTCATTAACTGAAGTAGAGCATGGTTTTAGTTTGATTAAGAGGAGTTTTATATAGGGTGTGGGCACAGGTTTGAAGGTGAAAGTGGATGTGGTGATATGTGGTGATATGTGATTGCTGAGCAGGGTTAGTATTAGATGTTGAGAATCCTTGGTTACAAATGCTACACTACCTATAAAATAAGAGTTGAACTGTATTGGTGTTTCATATGATAAGTTATTGGGAGAGGAATAAGGGTTGAATTTATGGCTGGGATACAAGATTTCTTTATGGCTGACCAGAATTTTTAGGGTTGTGTTTACTATTATTCTAAAAGTTAGTATAGTATAGTATAGTATAGTTTTTTGTGTTCATTAATTTGCTTTTTAGTGTGATTGTGAAGCATTCTGAAGTTTTCAAGTTGTTGTGATGTTTGCAATACTGGAAGTTGTTCCATACAACATGCAAGGAGGCTCTTAGGAAACTAAGATTGAATTTACAGAGTTAATATGGCAACGAAGATTAAATGCAGCAGTTCAACCTAGGTTGAATTAGCAGATCTCTATAACACCAGCAGTGAAATTTAGAGCTGCTGAATTATAAAATGAAGAATTGTTTTTATATTTACATTTATGGGTTTATTTAAGTATTTAAATGTTATGTAATGTTAAATTACTTAGCTTTTATTTTTCAGAACATTTATTTAGGGTGATTTTTCTTTATTTGTACATAACCACTTGTGTCAGATGGCCATCTTGTTTTGATATTTAAATGCTCATTTGATTGTTATAAGACAGTTCTGAGGAAGTCCAATTTTTACAGGGACAAAAACACTTTAACTGTTCATGTTTTTGTAATGTTTCTTTGATCTTTTTACTAATTTGCAATTAAACTGATGTGTTTTTAATTATTGACTTACTTTTTTATTCTAACACCATATGTGGGTCATTACATGAGTATTTATACTTTAATGTTATTTTTGAACTGGATTTTGTCATAAGCCTTTGTGGTATTACTGGTTCCTGGTGTTGGCTGCACATTCACACACTGTGTGTACTTGTTCTGTGTTTTACATTTCTGCCATTAATTACATGTTTTTTCTCTATCCTGCATTAGCATTCTTTTTGGATAGCCAGATTGCATTATTTGTTTTTAGTCTCTTCCTTTTAGGAGGTGCAAGGCTATTTAGGATATTTGGAAAAGTTGTATTGAATTTATTTACAGCATCATCTATGGGGATGGTTTTTAGGAAGCAATTAACAGAGAAGTAGAAAGCAGAACCAGTTTACTTTCATGGCCTGAATGCAGAAACCTGTCAGCCAGGAAGACTAACTAACTTGCATATACAGTCTAATTAACTGGTCAAGAGAAAGAACAGTGGTCAACTTAGTAAGTGGTCCTTAGACTGCAAGGACACCTCTGTTAAAGGGATAAATATTAATTTTCAGCACAGACAGGCATGTATTTGACTAGATGAAGTTAATACATGAGCTAATGTTTGTCAGGCAAGTAAAGACTTTACTTCTTACACGCCCCGACAAAAGGTTCTGGTATTCCTGGCAAACTTCACCCAGCCTTTCTTAAATTGGGTGCTAAATGCACTGTCAGTTGTTCTTGTTATGTTATAAATATTGATTCATCAAGTTGCACTGTTTCCTGCTTGCAAAAAAATCTGTTTTTCTCTCTCCAAGTAAAACTGCTAATCCCTTCTTAACAGATAGGTTCATAGGTTCATAGGATGTTAGTAGACTATTGACCCGATTGTCTTTACAAGCCTAGCCATTAAATCCCAATATAATACTAGATGAGGGATATTGTCTATGCCCAAGGTTTTTCTAGCAAGGACTATCTATGTCCAGGAGAGAAGCCGAGGCAATCAACAGTAGAAATTTATGGTTTCCCATCCAGTCATCCAGGTTGTGCTTAAACAGGGTCATGGAGGTGCTCTGCTTGACATGGATTGGAAGCCTATTCCAGAGGAGTGGCAAATGCTGGGAGATGCATTTGTCTCTCCAGCAGGTCCAGTTTATGTCACAGAATAAATTGAGGTCCCTGGAATGGGTGATTGTAATCCCATTTGACTTATGGATGTGCAGCATTTCCATTATATTTGGGTAAAAGATAGCCCTATAAACCAGAAATAAGTCACCTCTAAGTAATCTTTATGTACTGAGTACAGTAACAGTGACTTCAGTCTGTTTGTATAAGACATGTTAGAAATCTCTGAGGTCTTTCAAGTTGCTGCAGGTGTCTGGTATGATGCATACCAAAGGGAGCATTATATTCAATAATAGGCCTGATGAGGGATGAGTACAGGGGAGTTATAACATATTTTGCTCTTGAAACAATGCCTTTGCTAATCAGGTAAGCAATGTAGAATGCCTTCTTCACCACAGTATGACACATGGTGGTCAAAGTTGGGATCAGAGTCAACTTGTGCTCCCAGGTTTCTCACTACTGAATTGGTACTTAGGATATTATTGTTTATTTTATAATCAGCAGGGATATTGTTTTTGATGAAGGGAATGATGATGGTTTTTAGCATTTAGTTTAAGACCATGGCTTTGGCACCAATCATTGGTCTATGTAAGCCCCTTTTGAAGTACTCTGACATCACTAGGGGATTCAATGATAGCGCCTAATTTGCAGTCATCTACAAACTTGGTTAGCCACAGCCCATCTGTTTTGGCCTGGACTTCTGAGAAGTATATGCCAAACAAGAGGGGGCCCAGTACTGACCCTTGTGGGACCCTACTGGTGACAGGTCTGCTGGTAGAGGTAAAGTCACCCACTTTGACTGAGTGTTGTCGATCTGTTTGCAACCTACCTGAAAAAATAGGAATTGATATTCAGTTGGGTTAGTTTGTCAATTATGCCCGAATGTGGGATGGTGTTGAAGGCCTTGACCAAGTCAAGATAGGCTGTGTGCATGGCTTTGCCCTCATCTATGGCTCTGGTCATGTTCTGAAAGAAGTCCACTGGTTTTATCAGGCATGACCTGCCCTTTACAAAACCAAACTGGGATGGCTCCAGGGTTTGGAGGTCACCTATATCCTTATTTATGAGGTCCATTAGGATTCATTTGAATGCCTTACAAATGAGGCTGGTTAAACTTATGGGTCTGTAGTTACCTGGGTCTGTTGCCGAGCCACCCTATTGGAGGGAGTTAACAGTTGCTGTTTTCCATTCAATGGGGACAAAGCCATTACTCAGGCTGTGGTTAAAATGAGTCCCTAATGGAGTAGCTAACTTTTGTTTTATAACATTAAGAAAAGAGTCCGGAATGCCATCTGGTCACATGGAGACTGTGTTCATAGCCTTGGGGAGGGCATTGATGACTTGCTCTTTGGAGATGCAGGGAAGAGGAGATGATGAAGACATGGTTTGTGGTATGCTTGTAGGGATAATGGGAGAAATTTTTGCCAAACCTGTCTGGTAGCAGGTTTTCAATTTCTTCAGGATCAGTGTGTGTGATGCCATCCACAATTAGTTCAGCCCACATCTGAGCCCTACCTTTTAGGTTGTAGAAGTAGCTGAAGAAAGCCTTATGGGTATCCTTGGCTATTGTTGCTACATTGTTCTCATAGTTGCTCTTTGACGATTTTATGAGTTGTCTTATTTGCTTGTTTAGGCTGAGGCGAATGCTCTTCCACTTCTGGAATGTCACGTTTGTAATTTTAGACAGCAGCTTCTTTTGCTGATTCTATAATTTATTAATGTTATACATCCACCAGGATGGTTTGTTTTTCTTGAGGATCTTGCTTTAATCTTATCTGGCATGGCTGTATCTATAAATTTGTGTACATGTTTATACAGGACATCAGTGCATAGCTTACTATAGTGGTCAATGCTATCTGTGGAAACTGGAGCTTGGAAGTCGATTATACCTTCCCTTAGGAGAGTATAGTTAGCTTCGGTGAAGTTTTTTAGCCTGACTTCTCCTTTGGGAAGTTCTGGTGCTATTTTCTACTTCAAAAATGACTGATTTATGGTTGGATTTAACCAGTGTGGTCCATACACTTGAGATGTTGCATTGGTGAGGAACAGGTCTAGAATATTGGAGCCCCTTGTGGGGTGGTGCACTATTTCTTCCAGGGCACTTGAGTTAAAAATGTCCAGGTACTTTTGTGTGAATGATTTAGGGCTCATATAAGTTTCTCAATTTATGGAAGGATAGTTGAAGTCACCCATGATTAGAGTGCTAGGTTGTACCTTAACGTTCCAAGTAGGTCTAAATAAGCTGTGTGGGCATCTTGGTTCATGGAAGGGCACCAGTAACTGATGCTGACTTGAAGGGGGGTTTTACCCATGCTAATTTGGACTTGGAGTAGCTCCATAGAATTTTCTTGTCTAACCAGTCTTGAGGTGTACTTATCTTTAATGAAGATAGATGCTCCACCTCATTTTGTTCTCTCACCTTCAATTTGCGGTCTGAAAGTGTGGAAAGCATTGTAGCCTTGCAAGACCTGGGTACCGTCTGCAGCTTTAAGCCAGATTTCTGTGACTGCACAGATGTCAGCTTCTTCCAGGGAGGGAGGGGAGTGCTTCCAGATAGTGCAGTTTCTGATATAAACTCCTAGCTTTTAGCAGCATGACTCTTAATTTCTTTGTATTTGATATTTTCATGTTGGGAATTTTGTTGTTGTGACCTTGCCTAAAAAGGCATTATGGGGGAGGCAAGTGCCTTAGCCAAAAACCAAAAGCCTAGAGGAGCCAGGTGAAGACTATCGCTAGCAAAGCAGTGTGGTCTATCCACCATGTTGTCCCAGGCAGACAGGAAATGGATCCCCTTAGAAACTAAGCCAATTATTGAAGACAATAATTTTCTGTTTATATTGTATCATCATAGGTGAGGGTAAAATAATGCTCAAAGCTAGAGGTATACCCACCTGTGACACATAGAGAGCTCAATCATGCCTCTCTTCATATAGTCCAGAAAGGTATGTCTCAAGTCATTCACACCAACATGAATTATGATTTAACGGTACTTGTCATTGAGAGACTTGAGTGTATGTGTGTTCTGATGAATCCTTGCACTAGACAGACAACTGACCCTAACCTTCTCCTTGTTCAACCTGGTGAGTGGGACGTCTGTATGTCATACTATAGAGTCACTTGTAAAACATTTGGAATAATTATGCATTACCTTAATGGCTTATTTGCTAGTGCTTTTGTGTGTATAGGGTGCTTTGGGTGTTGTGGTAGGTGTAGCATGTTTGTGTTTTGGAGGTCTCTGGTGTTAAGGTAGGTTTCTGGAGAGTACTTCTGCATATGAAGGTTTATGTGTTGGGTGCAAATTACAAATAGGAGATGTTTTGTGTGAGCTGACAACCTGTTTAGTATTGCTGTTCTAGGCGCAAGAGAGTAGTGATTCCAGATTCTTAGTGTAGGAACATCTCTCACAAATTGTACTTGCGTGATTTAGGAGTAAGGGGTTGTCAGTGTAGATGGAGCAGTTGCTGCACTGCCTGAAAAAACCCATGTCCACTAGACTGGCAGGAGAAACAAAGGGAAACTGACTATCCATAATTGACAGAAACTGACTGTGCATAATGCAAGGTTTGAAACTGGTATCTCAGCGGATAAGGAGAAAAAGATGGGGGTATCAGGCAGGGAGCTATTTTAGGGTGACTAACCTATGGAATGTACAGTAGGGGGTCTATAAAGGAGGGGATCTATAGGGTCTTATGTTGATAGGAAAGAGGTAAAATCTCTGCTAGATGAACATTTGAGAGCTATTCAAGAACTGTTCAGCTAGATAGCAGATGCTTCTAATGGGAAATACTTCTATCATCACTTTTGCGTCTATAACCAAGAGTTACCCCCTTTGCGTGGCAGTGCGCAATGGTGCAGTATGTGCGAGTAAGAGCAAAGCAGGTAATACAAAGAAACCAATGAAAAAGCTCAAACTGAGCCCTGCACCAATGAAATAACTCAAACTGAGTACTGCACCAATGAAATAACCCAGACTGAGCCCTGAACCAATAACCATCAATTAGATAGATCTACTGTATGCTCCTGACACAAGGGTACGGGGGGCTTCTCTAAAAAAGATGTCCTTATTTTAGCCCTCAGTCTATAAACAGAACTGAATTCAACCGGTCTGAATCCAATCTATACTACAGCTAACAGAAGTGCAATGGAACAACAGAAAAAAACAGGACTTTATTTTTAAAAATTAAATAAGCAACAGTGTAAAAAGCAGCACATTTTTTGAATTAATAATAGCAGCAGAATAAAACAGCAGGAACAGATCTTGTCTTAAAATAAGTAAAAGCAGCAGTTGGTATGAAATGCAATCAGAGTGCAACACATGCATTATAAAACAGAGTACAAAGCAGCAGGCAACAGTACATTTTTTAAATGCTGAAGTATAGTCACAGTATGTAAGAGAAGTGCAAAGAAAAAATACTTAGAGCCATTTTGTGGGTTTCTCAGCTCAGAGTTATCAGGTAAACACCTATAGCCACTAGGTGAATAATCCCAGTCCTCCTAATGTAAAAGCACATTAAAAGAGTGTTTGGAGTGAAGTGCTACCACAAATAAACTTAAAGATATAGATACAGCAGTGTACCTTAAAGAGCTCATAAAAGTGTGATTATTCAATAAAGGTACTTCGCTTTGTATAAATGAGCCAAGAGCCTCTCAATTTTACAGAATTTATAAATGCACTAAAACAGGATACGCTGATTAATATGCTCTCCAGCCAGTAAAACTACAAGTAGAGATCTCAAGTGTTTCCTCAACCTACACAGACCAGGCTACCTCCCAGTGCACTACAAGTAAAATCCACTGATGTTGATGAGAAAACAAGTGCTTGATAGAGTGTAAAAGATGCTACTTTATCCAACAGCTAGCTAGACAATGAATTCAGATGACTTAAATCAGTATGACAGACAATATGAGGCAAAATGTACTTTTTCGATATAAGCACAAGGAAAGGCAAACAAATAATTCAAATAAAAAATTCAAGATATCAAG
Source organism: Protopterus annectens (assembly GCF_019279795.1). Taxonomy (NCBI): domain Eukaryota; kingdom Metazoa; phylum Chordata; order Ceratodontiformes; family Protopteridae; genus Protopterus; species Protopterus annectens. Next base: position 1,240,286,188 of record NC_056746.1, read on the forward strand.
AGCAGTGTAGAAAGTGAGGAACTTATTAAACTCAATTTACAGTAGGGGTGGGAAGCTTAAAATCACCAGGTTTAAAAAGAAGACCAACAAACAAAAGGGTGGGTGGAAAGCCCTAGCAGGGAATCACCAGTAGTTCTATACCTTTTGCAGGCTTGAAATCCTTCAGGCAAAGACCCAGAATTTCACTTTGTATTTACGTATCACTCAGAAGATAATTCAAATTAACCAATGACAAAACATGAAATATGAGCCTAGATAATTTAAGTGTCTGTCTCTTACACAGAATAAAATCATCAGACAAGAGTTCTTAAAGCAAAAACCAAATGGCGCGGGTAAGACAGAAAGCAGCTCTATCAGTTAAAGACAAAAATATAGCTTTACTTTCTCATGCAGCAGGGATTCACCAGCAGTGCTACACTTTATGCAGGCTTCAAATCCTTCGGACAAAGAAGATAATTTTAGTTATATCATAAACCTCTCTCTGCTAATGCTGGTTCTGACAAAAAATGTCTCCCTCTATTTTTTAAACTACATCAGTGAGAATGATGTACATAGATTTTGCCAGGATGGTTTCATGGAGTGGTTATAGGACATTCTTCAACCCTTAGTCAGGAAGACATAATTTTTAGCACGATGCATAAAGGCTTACAGGTGAGCAGTCTAGTTATTGACATAAAAGAAGCATTTGATTTCAGCAGAGATGTTGTTCCTTGACAAGTGATCAAAACTGGCTAGGATATTATCTTTCCCTTAACTAGTTTGCTGGTTAGATTAGCAGCAGGTTAGTGGGTTGGTAAATGTAGTGGCGTGCAACAGCCTCACCTATACATGTAAACAACATCCCAAAGTTTGGTGCTTCAGCCTGCACTTCTCCACCCCCTTTGTTAATAACCTACCTATCAAACGAAAAATCACAATATTGTTATGCATTCAGATGACTGTCTTCCCACCTCTTTTGATACCCTGTTCCACTGTAATAGTGGTTTGTTAAGACAGACTGATTATCAGCTTCAGAAGGTGTTCTGATCTATGCTTCAGATAACTGTAAGTCAAACTATTCAACGTATTCAAAACAAAATAGAGGGCAGCAGGTGAAGTACTGTCTGTGTAATGAGCGTTTATTTATTTATTTATTTATTTATTGCCGTTGTTGACTAGAATAGTCTGATTGTGCACAGTTTTCTCTTTTTGATGGAGGCCCAGGGAGAAAAGCTCCAAATGTTACATATTAGATAACGGTTTATACAAAGGGCCAGATTCTGTAAAGTTTGCGGAATTCCATGCATTATGCCTATATCAGAGGACAAGTTGTAGCTAACCATGTAATATGTAAATATGCCACAGTGAACTTAGAATATCTCAGTGCATAACAGAATATCTCAGTAGTAATGTCACAGTGTATATCAGTCACAACTACTTTCTAAATCATGAAAAATTGCTGTCAAAATTACAAAAACAAATCTCACAATCTAAACAGCCTGACATTCGTAAATACATATGTACCACCGAATCTCTCCAGTAAACTTTCTAATAACTACAAAATATCTACATATCTACTTCATTATTATTAAAATATGCTAGCTATCACTTATGGATTCTGATGGACTCCATAAAATTTCTAATAAAAGCTTAATAAAGGGAAGGGCATCATGACCACATCACCCCAGCTAACATTAGCCAACAATGGGATCAGGACATGTGTGGGGGAGCACGGGTAATGCACGCACCCAAGGAAACAAGGAGATAGAAAAGCAGATGTGGATTATGAGTGAAGAAGAGGGACACACAACAAGCAAGTTGGAAAAGGAAAATCTGAGGGACAGTCAGAGGGCCATGGGCATTTTTTTTTATGGTGGGGATAGGCCCCAATTTTTATTTTTTAGGGAAAAAAAAGGTAAACATAGGAAAAGAGGATGAGAAGGCCATCACAGCAGGTATACCTATATAACAAATATCACAACACACGATAGACAAAGACTAAATATAATCAGTAAGGACAATTAAGTTGAACAGACAGCACTCTGCACAACACAGGCAATGGAAAGTTATCAAACAGGGTATGGATGCACAGCAGCCATGGTGAAATGCAGAAATACATATATTCCTATGCACTTTCACACTATGACATGATGCAAACTGTGTGACAGTCAGATCTGGATGTGTATGACCAATGGTAGATGTGTATTGTAGGGTAATAACTAGGAATGACAGTACACATTGGATAAATAAACTACTATACAAGTAGTCTATCAGCATTACAACTGTAAGCCAAGCAACATCACAGATGAGTAAATGCAGATCTTGGAATACCAAATAATATCAGCAGAGAACCTCTGACCATGCATGTGAAAGGCAAACAACCAAGCACAGTGCCAAACAGCAGTACTAGAGCAAACCTGTTACCTACACAAGTAGGTGTACTGAACCCAAACAGACGTGCAATGGAATGCATATGTCACACACATATGCCATGTCAAAAGCAACACACAGGGGTAGGCGTATATGTATGACCTTCAGTGGCCTAACAGGAAATTTGATGAAAGCAATGTCAATACGCATGCACACACCAGTGACGCGTAATAATAATATGGTCACAGATCTAACTATTGCGAACGAAAAAATGTCAGGTCATGAACATGACTTTCAACAAAATACACTGGTTAAAATGAAACACACAAGTATAACATGAACAAGGATGTAGGGCAAGCAGTAGCCAGCAACTTGTGTGCGGATGTTCTGCATCTGTATAATGGCCGTAGAATTGGCACACATTGACCTTGTAACCAAACTAATACATGACAGTGGACAAGAATTCCAACAAAGGCAAACATATCTACAAGATATATTACATATCTACAAAGGTGGAAGGGAGGTTTAGAACATAGGCCTAAATCAAAGATGACATGACATCCAATATAACTACACAAATGATAAAGCAGAACAACAAGATATGGTGGCACATTGCAAATGCATGTGTACACCACATAGGGTGGTGTTGAAATCAACCCAAAATACACTGAAGCAAATGGCAAATATATGTCACATGGGAAGACTGCATTACCCACATCAACAAAAATGGGCATGTATAAATCACACACACAGTGTTGTGCAATCCTATACCAGCAAGTGGTATAGGTACGCAAGCTAAGAACTGGTATCACATACACATGTACTGCCATATCAATGTAAAAGTGCATGTGGATACTATACTGTTACTGAATAAATTATCATTAGCACAGTGTTTACATGAACATTATATTGGTGGTCCATACATTCAGTAAAGGAGGATTGCCCATATGTATGAGCTACATTGGTACTTACGTATTATCGCAACCAGATTTTAGCGATAATACCACTTGCTTCCCGATATCAACATCTGACCGTTAGTTGTTTATAACTGTCATATAGTGTGTTTCCTTTAACAATACTGTTTTTTTCTGGGAGTGTTTTCAGTAAAATGTAAAAAAAAACATGCTGTTATTCCTTTATGCACTTTACTGCCAGCGGCATGTCGCTTATTTAAAGATGCCCGCTGAACATTCCTTTTTTTTCATGACAGCAAATGCTGATGAATAATGGTCATAATTGCATTTGGGTTTCAGGCATCACAGCTTTCCTGAGACTCATACAACACAGTATTTTGCTTATGTTTAAGATGCATTTCTAGGATTAAAGCACACAGAGTGATGCCTCCTCACCATTTGGAGTCCTACTGAATCAAAAACATGTATTGTGACACGCACTTTGACAAGGAAGAGAGGAAAAAAAAAAGACTGTTTTTGAGAGAAGGTGGTTTTAAGAAGGGTTACAAAGATCAGCATGAAAAGTTACTGTCGCTGTGGCTGCAAGCACCGTTAATGCACAAATGAGATAGCCTCACACATGCTGATAGTAAAGTGCACACAGCCACAGTGACACACTGACTTTCTCCGTTGTTCTTGACAACCTGTCTTAAAACAACCTTCAGTGTGAAAGTAAAGACATTTGATGACATCTGTACAACAAAAACAGTCAGATTTCGATATTGGGAAGCAAGTGGTATTATCGCTAAAATCTGGTTGTGATAATACGTAAGTACCGATACATTTATATGACCCAGCATGGCATCAGCATTGCCAACACATGCCACACGCCATTGTATCAGTGGGACAGGATGACAACTGCCATCTAAAACACATAGGCAAGGACATGTCCCTCTGTTGCACAAATATGATATAGCAATACACAAATCATACCCATACCACTGTGGTAGTGGTGGACTATGGGCAACATGTTGTTTGCGAGTTTCTGTTTGTAACACATGTTTACAGTGGAAATGTTGCAGCAGTAGCTGCATATTAACTGCTGAAATTCATGTACTGCTGAATGTTGAATGAAACTCTAATGTGATAATGTATGTCATGCGAATGTTGAAACATAATAGTAAATGTCACATGGTATCTGCATTCTATGCTTAGACCTGTAATGCATAAGCATGGCAGCAAATGGTATACATGGATAAGTGTACACATATAGTGCAATGACTGATAGGTTCATAGCTTCATAGGTAGGTAGTAGGCTATTGGCCCTGGGGCCTATATAAACCTAGCCAAAAAGTTTCCCTGGCATTCACCACCCAAGAAAATTATTTTCCTGTGCCCCTTTCAAGCAGTGTCACAGAAATGATCTCTGGGGTGAATTTTCTATTTTCCATCCAGTTGTCAAAGTTTTTCTTAAAGAGGGTCAATGAGGAGCTTTGCTTGATAGGAATAAGTAGTTTGTTTGAGAGTATGGGAAGTCTCTGGGACAGGAATCTATTCCTCCAGCATGTTCTGTTTATTGTGGTGACAAGGTTTAGGTCCATGAAATGTGTGGTTCAGAGAGATTGGGATTTCTTTAAGTGTAGCATGTCCAACAGCTCTGGGTTTGACATAGCTTTGTATATTAGGCAGACACCATAGTCATAGCATTACACAAGTGGATTACACAGCCAATACTTATGGAGCTGAGGGACCACCCTGATGGGGATGAACATCATGAATGATCTCGTGGGCTAGCTCCCTGAATGAGTCACATATAGCCTGTGACATGTTCTGAAAGAACTTCTCCATCATGTCACACATTTGTGTACGAAACTCACGGACACCATCCCCCAGATCTGCTCCCAATAATGGCTTGCTGTGGTCCCTGGCATCATCTCCTCTGGGGTGAAGAAGGGATGATGAAACATGCAGGTCCAGTTTCCTCCTCCTCCTCATCCTCATCATCATCAGAGGACTCCGGCAGCAGCCTGGCATGTGCTTGTACTGATGTCTGATAGGTGATTGTCCACAGTTCCCTTGCTCTGTCAAGATGAATCACAACACAGGACAGAAATTACATATGCATACCTGACACTACCTGTCTGCATAACATGCCCACTGTGATACAATAAGCAGGTAGAAAACAGTAATCATGAAACCCTACAATACATTATGACCATAGTCAATAGTACCACCATATACAATGTATGTTAATTATCAAAACCATAAGCATGAAAAACAAATGTCTATCAGGCTGCACAAATTCTTGTGAAAATCATAGCTGACATTAAACTGAAACAGATATAAAGACCTGTGATCTAACAGACATAAGTATCATCCCATTGATATGTGAAGTCTGCATATCAGAATATGAAAATGAAGGTATATTATCACACATTGCACATCCCATTCAAAACAAAATCTAAGGTGAAATGGCCCAATCATTATTATATAGCATAATTATAATTAACAGATTTGCTGCTAGTGGATGGTTCCTCATGCACACAACACCTTTCCTATGTCACATTATCTATACTTATGGACATTTTCAATACCAGAACATCAGGGACACTGTATCCATGACAGTGTGAGTAGCTTACTCAAGCCTGTTCCATGGCATTCATAACAGAGCTTACGGATGGAAATCATGACATGACCTGAACAGTTGTTTATTGGCCACCATTAAGTATGACAGGCATATTCAAAGTTTGCACACTTAACCTGTCCTGACATTTGAAGTGAAGTGTGTTATGACACTGTCTCATGCAACATTCACATAACTCTACATTGCAAAACAATACTGGGTAAATGACAACATAACAGTAGTATTTGTGACCCGCACTGTTTAATACTGGTGTATACCTCAGTAAATTGTCCAGCTGACTGTCTGACAAAATATCAGTATTTCCATGTTTTTTCCTTTGCACGTGGCCTGAACATTTATGTTTGTGTGTGAATGTCAAATGTATTCCATGTGTCTGTTCATGTAATAAGTCATATGAACAGCTACCAATTAACATTGTTATAATGAAGAAGAAGTGAGATGACAATACCGTGGAAAATATAAAAGCCATATGCCAAACAGCTGAGCTAGGAAACATGGTCAGTGGCTGACTCTACCTCAGTTTAAGGAACACAACATAACAGTAGTAATAATGTTCAATCTTAAATACAGTCAAAGCATGTGACACATAAAAATCTAGTATATGTTGTACACATATTATTGCCTGTCTATGAATGTATGCATGACCTACATACATTTAATAGCAGTCACTATTCTGCAAAATGCAAACAGCCCAATACCGCTTGCTGATTATATGACAGACATTTAGAAACTGGTTAAAAGAATGTGCACAAATATCCCCAAACACAGGATGCAAATATATTTTAACCAGACCATCAGAGGTGTTGTTGGCAGATGTGATACCCATGTTGAACTGAAGGGCATGCCACACAGCCTAACTACAACGGTGTGAATTCTGATACAGAAGATACCCACTCAGTATGTGAATAGGCAGAATATGCACAACACATACAAGTGTATCTGAAACATCCACATCACAATCACCGTTACAGTTACACATAACTGAATGTCATTTAGGATGTGGCCTACATTTCAAAACCTATCTTCAGAAAAAAATGGTTTGCTGCTAAATTATATTTAAACATATTTGTATTTCAATTAACTTATAAGCACAGGTATTGTGTGAGCATTGCACTTACCTAACTGATGCATGATGGGTATTCCTGCATTATAAGTACTATACATGGTAATGTTAAAAATACGAGCCTGTAACAATGATCAGATCTATTTCATTTAGAAAAAAAAGACAAAGTAATTAACATACATCTCTCCCTCTGCTTCTCCTCCAGCAAGTGCATCTGTTAATGTACAGAGCACAGTTTTGAGTCCTATCCTCATCACCTGCAAAAAGGCAAGTATGAATGGTGTAGTTATCAAATAACAGTAATATACATTGCTCAGATCAAGTTCTCAAAATTTTATCTTGAAAAACTTCAAAGAATTACCATACACATTTTATAATGTTACAGGCATACTTCTTTATATCTTGGTACATAAATGAACACAGATTGGAGGACCTGAGATTAAAACCTGCAACTCTAAGGTATGTTCACACTCTTAACCCAATACCTATTTCCCTAGCTAATTCATCTTGTGTGAGATGATATGGTGGTAATGTAATGAAAAGAGTTGAGGTTATGAATGCGCAGAGTTGGGGTACTAACATGAATTATGGCTTAGGCTTTACCAAAAGGGCAATGTGCTGTGCATTTATGAAAAAAAGTTGTAAGCATGAATGCATGTCAGCACTGTCATCTCACCTGAAAATCCCAAATGAAAGCTTTCAGTGCTCTGAGAGTGGATTACTGTTATGTAACACATAACTGCTGTTAACAAATAACTTCAGTGTGCTGTACATCATAGACACAGTAATGTATTTTATGTGGGAAAACATGAAACGTACAGATATATATTAGCAAAGTGCACATCATAAATCAAATTCATACATGATATTAGTGTATCTTCCTGTCCTGCATTCCAACTGTATATCTGACCATCTGATTCCCTCCAAATATAAGGATGAGAAGGTTGGTGAAGTCAATTTAATAAAGAATGATACAGTTATACATGAAATTTATTTTGCAAATATTAGCATATTCCAGAAAAAGTTTTGGCAGAAATATAGCAGTCTGTTCTAAACTTTACAAATAACACTGTAGTAAAAGAGGTGCTTTTGACAGAATATTACATATTATGGAGATATTCATAGAAATTCATAGAAATTCAACAACGAATCAAATTATTCATAACCATGCACAAAATAAGCATTAATGTCAATAAGCAGGTATGTAAAGTAGAATTTTTGTCAATGTGAGAAAGACACAGTGATAAGAACATAACGAGAGCCTTTTTCTATGTGGATTTGAATCCAAACCTTTCCAAGATATATGTATGATGTCCTATTTCAATTACAGGCTGTGCTAACAGCCAGCACATATTTCTTCTCAGCAAACTAGCACTGTATGTGTGTATCAATAGACTCTATAGGGTGTCATGATCCACACAAATATCAGTAGACACTATAGGGTGTCATGCACCACACAAATATCAGGTATCATCAAATATTATAACTGAAAAGATCCATGTAGCCAGTCGGACATGCATTCCTCAGAACTGTAAATATAATGTTCACTTTGTTAAGAGGAATGGATTAATGAAGTTATTATTCACACATACACAGGTAGACTGGGAAATACTGTTGAAGTATTATGGATAACTAAGCAATGCATACTCGTTAGTGGCCTAGGCATTTTAGGCATTAGTGATACATTTATTTTTATTTTAACATTTGTTTACCAGAAAAGTCTGACTTGGGATGAAGCCAATTTTCAGCGGAGGCCTGGGGAGAAATGCACCAGACACATGTCTTTGTAACATGGGAGGGAACCGGAGTATCCGGAGGAAACCCATACGAATGCAGGGAGGACATGCAGATTCCGAATAGAAGACACCCCAGCTGAGAACTGAATTGGAGAACCTTTTGCTGTTAGGCAACACTGCAACCGCTGCACCACTACACTGTCTAATGATTATAGTACATGATTATAGTCGATGTGTGAAATGATGTTGTTATATGTTGGAAAGCAGATATACATGTGCAATGTTATATTATGTACATTATAAAAATTAATGAATAAAGAAACCTTATGGAAATACAACCCATACTTATAGAGAGAACAGTCACTATGTCTTCTTAATTATCCAGATGAGATAATTGTCAGAACAGCTATGTAATGGTTTTAAAAGGCATGTATCACATATATCCAGGACACAGCTATATCTCTGAATTCCATAGGAATGTTCACGTATACATAGGATTGTGACACTTACTGTAGGCATCCAATGACTGTTGATGCACCTCGATAACCCTCCGATGAAGTTCCTCTGCATCCCTCTGATGCAGATCATTGTAGTGGTGGTGAACCTGTATTCCAGTCTGATAGATCCCCATACAGTGTTGATTCTACCTTGCAATACGGTTCCAAATGTTGATCATTGCAATGCTTCACTCCAGCATAGATGATCAACATCTTGGTGGTATCCTCCTCAGTCCAGTTGGGAGGCCAAATGTGTTAAAGCCTCCTGGAAGTAGCCATCTCTTTAATGTTGATAATCTTGATAATACTCAGTTTGGAAATACACAATTTAGAAAATTGTTTACTGAGGCCATGCTCAGTTTGCATGTAGCAATGGTCTGATCTGTAAATATATCAAAATCATTATTTAAAAGTGGCACTTATATCATATTTTCAGATCATTGAAAGATAATGGGCATGTGTTACACATGGTCCCGTTTAGCAATACCTATTGGGTACTTGCACGGAGCACCTTCTTGTTACATGGAGCTATTGGTTAATGTGCTTAATTTTGAGAACTTACACAAACATGTGCAAATGGGATTCCAAAACCTTTAATTTTAATGAACCTCATTAATTATGTATAACACAAATGGAACTTAAAGGATGTATACACATAGTTGGTCTTACTTTCAGTTATACCTAACTCATAGGTAGTTGTAAAATAATTTACATCCATATAGACCTATGTTAACATCACTTTTTATCAAATCTGTATCTCTTTATATTGATACAGTTATCAAAAATGTGTACATAATGAAAAACGTTTGGAGGGATGTGGGATTTACCTGTATGTATACAGGTGGTTATATCTGCATCAATAACATGCAGCATTTTCCCATATGCAGTTGTACAGACAGATATAAATAGCACAACTGAACAGTACTTAAATACAGATTTATGGATTCTCCGTATATCGTGTTGATGACTCGGTACACTTTGTGGTATATGCATGGAAAACTACAGATCCTGACATTATCTGTATTTTGCTCTTTTGTATGTATTCATATTGCTGTTATGGATATTTACTCATTGAGACTTCTTAAAACAAGTACTAGAACTACTGACTCAATACAGAAAGGATCCATACTGTCTGTGGCTTGCTTACACTTCCTAAGGCTTTCCAATGCTTGTCATAAGTTGTATAATTGGTAATTTACCGATAATCTCGGCTCATGTGGATGGCATTTATTGCTCAGTAATGATTGTGTAAAATGTCATATGAGTGATTGTATTACTCTGGTTGTCTGTTTAGTCTGTAAATGCACTCCAACTACAGATATCACATATTTCTTTTGTACACATATATTATGTGTAATATGTTAATGTGAAATGTGCACAGAGTATGTGGTTCCTGGAGCAGAATGCTGTTGTGTTTGGGCCTCCATTACTTTAATATCCACCATAGAAGGTAAATGTCCCACAGACAGCCTCTGCAAATATCACAATGTATGTTTCTGTTTCAGGTGTTACATATTCACGCATTGTGTTATGGTTTCAACGTTACTAGCAGACTCAACATGAGGGACTATTACCTAGAATTTTGCAATACACAGGACTGCACAGAGTGTGCAGTAGCATAAGCTGTCCATGTAATTATTGCCATATTTGGGACCCCAAATGAATCTAACCATGTGCATATAACTGTCTTTCAGATGGCAATCAGACATAGAGGTAACAATTTCTCCTCACAGGCGAACAAGATTATAATAGATGCTCTGTGCCAAAATGGACAGAGACTCCTTGGACAGGCAGGAAATAGAGTAAGGAGGAATGAAGTCTGAACCCACCTCATCAACATGATTAATGCTGTGGGAGGTCACAATAGAGTCCATGAGGCCTGTCACCAATGATGCTGCTGTGAAATGATTCTCCATACAGCCAATAGGATATGCCTGTATGAGATGTTGAGCCATGGCACCAGTGGTGGCCCACCACTGACAGACCCTGATAAGATGACACAGTCTCTTGCATCACTGCATATGGTGAGTGGGAAGTGCCACATACCCAGGGTTGGGATAGAAGCAGGTGTTCCAGGCTGCACATGTATGTGTTCCTTTGCATAACATTGATGCATATAGAGCTAATCAGTACATATTGCTGTTGCAGACATTCATGTATGGTATTTTTGTGTTGCAACTGCATCATGCACATGGGTCCACACAGAGTGATGACGATCAACATAAGTATAATCACATGTAGCCATACAACTGCGGTACAGACATAACAGTGCAGCCAACATGTGGAATGTTGTTGTTTGCATTCATTTAAACAGGTCCATCCACTTCTACACAACAGCAGGAAATGGCAAGTGAGTGTCTCCATATAATATTACTGTGACCATTACCTGTTATTGCCTCAGTCTCATGTCATGCCAGTGCTGTTTACTGTCATATTGATATTTCCCTCACATTGTAAACCACAGGTACATCTTCTGTGGCTGCAAGCTGTGCAGGTGCACCTACACACAGACCAGGTATAGTACAACAACATGTTCATAGGTTGCAGAAATGTATAACAGAACTGTATTGCATGAAATTAATGCCACAGTTTTTCTACACCATATATCATGTGAGTATCAGCAGACCATCCTACTATGTTTTATATATATATATATATATATATATATATATATATATATATATATATATATATATATATATATCATGTGATTATTCTGTTGCCTGAATACATGACTGTGGTGGCTTTGTCTTTACTTTACCAGTGCAGAATCCACATTACGACACACAAATCACGTCATCGGGAGGGTGGCACTGGTACGCTTTTACCGCTTTTTCATGCCTGTCATTGTTGTTATTCCTGTCATTGTTCTCAGTTAATGCTGCATCCTTCTACCCATTCATAGGACAGTCTACATCAGCATCTCATCCACAAACAACTGGTATGCGTATGTATTATCTACTGTATGTTTTAAAGTTGTGGGAATGGTCCATGCTGACAAGGATGTGATTAAGAATGCTGTGTTTATGACTTTGTTTCCCCTACAGCAGTTGCATTTCACCCTTCTTCTGCAGCATCTTCTTCCCAGAAGGACTTGTCAGGTATGTGTTATGCTTGTATTCTTCACATATGTCATGTATATTGGCTATGTAACATAATCATCAACTCCCTGTTATATAGATTCCCTTGCCCATGCACAGACAAGACATCATGGTTATTTGTTATTATTTGTAATACTGTAGTGAGGTATATGTGTCATATGTCATTAATGATATACAGCATGTGATGTAAGCACATTCTCTTAACTTCTGTCATCTGTCTCATTTTTAGCACATCAACTGCCTTTATCTTCCATTACCCCACCCATTGATCCTGATGTGGTATCTGATATGTCTCAGCATGGTAGCATGGCCCCTGACACACAGGACACTGACATGGTGATGCAGTCCAGATCAGATGGTGACAGTCCTGCGTATGTGGCTGTAGCTTCAAATCTGGAAGAAAACTTGTCCAGCCATTCTGACAATGATGAGACATCAAACGGTGGACAGGATGAGGCCCGTGGACCAGTCTCATGTTGAGTCTGCTAGTAAGGTTGGAATTCCCCACATTAAACTGATACTGCCCATTGCAGTAGACAGTAGGCATACAGCTGGTGTTCATGGTCACATGTCAGGGGGAGCCTGCCTACTCCTACAGGCAAGTGAATGTTCCTAGTGATGTCATGGTTCTGACATCTGTGCACTTGCTCATACTAGAGATCATGTTGCACACCAGCTGATTATGCTGCATGAAAGATAGGAGTGCAGACACAGTGAGGTCATGGCATCATTGGCTGCACACAATGAAAGTATGTTTTCTGTGGCATGGTCAGTTGAATTCATGGCTTTGACAGTACTACAGCAGTGTGCCCTGACTGTACTTAGCTGATTGCCACATGAGGTAGGCAGGCTCCTTCGGAGCAGACTAAACCTTGGCCATACAACATAGATGTCTAAGCTGCAATGTGCACACACTTCTGTTGCTGGTCCAGCTTATGTTGGCCCATCAGTCACAACCAGACAGTCAACTCACCCTCATGCTCCTTCCACAGTGTGCCTTCACATGCTGGCATCACCCCATTTGTCTACACTGTGGAGCAATTTGGGCCAAGTGTTTCCATACGTGGTAGGTACAGACAGGACTGCAGTGTGAGCCATCAGTGTGGGCACCCTACAGTGTTATAGTAACACAGACATTTGATCCACTCTGTCTGGTAGTGTCAGTCTCACCCCACTGCAATGATGATTGCTGTGCAGACAACTGAGAATGTCATCTGTCTGTGTTTGTTGTGAAGTCTGATGCCATGGGGGTCTGACATTTTTAATAACCCTAGGTGACTCTATTTAGTACATTTGTTTATCCATACTTTACATTGATATACGTTATTTGTGAAAATGAAAACAGTTCCGCATTGTTTTTAAGTTGTTTTCCTGTTTGCATCTTTTGATAGTGGAGAGATAGGAATGTGTTTCACAGAAGTATATCCCTTGTTGTCTGTCATACACACATACACCAATATGAGTCCGTATACATACCTGTGTCAGTTGTGCCCTGAGCTGATGATCCCTGTTGTGATAGATTTGTATGTGTCCTTACTGTAATATGTTACAATTATGGTGTTATTTCTGATGCTCAGTGTGTGCATCTACTAGGTAATTGTCACTAGATGCAGTCTGTGCTGCTGTGCTGGAGCAAAACCCCAACATCGATGTTTAATCTGTGCACTTCTGTACATGTGGCTTGTCATGACTCACAGTTGTATGTCAGACACTGCTGTGATGCCTGGGCCTGGACTTGTGGTTGCACCCTTCATCACCCATGCCTGTGTCTTCTTGATCCTCCTAGGTAATTGTCACTAGATGCAGTCTGTGCTGCTGTGCTGGAGCAAAACCCCAACACCGATGTTTAATCTGTGCACTTCTGTACATGTGGCTTGTCATGACTCACAGTTGTGTGTCAGACATTGCTGTGATGCCTGGGCCTGGACTTGTGGTTGCACCCTTCATCACCCATGCCTGTGTCTTCCTGATCCTACTCTGATATTTGTGAGATGTCATCTTCAGACATCTGGGCTTCCTGGGATAGTTCACCTACACCTGTAGCTGGTAGACCATCATGTGCTGTTGTTAGGATATTGTGTAGCATGGCACACACAGTTATCTGTGCTGCCTTCTCAGGTGTGTATTACAGTGCACCTGTGGATGTGTCCAGGCAAATTAACCTAGCTTTTAGTACACCAAACACATGATTAATGGTATTTCATGTTGTTGCACATGCTGTATTTTAGATCTCTTCTGCAGGGTTTGATGGTTCATATATGGGGAAATTACCCATGGCTCAAGTAGATGACCAGAGTCACCTGCTGTGGGGTATAAACACATATGTTGTCAGCATGGATACTGTTGGGTGGGATGTCCTTAGATTATATACTAGCTGTGTTCCTGTACTTACCCAGTAGTAGTCCCTCAGGTATTTCACCTTACTGAAATGCAGCCCACAGACCACCTTCCCTCCATATGACAGTATCATAGAGACTTCCAGGGTGTGTTGCTATGAGGTTTGATATGCTGCCATCTGCTGCACATATGAACTGGCTATTCAGGGATGGTTACCCCTATCTGTCGATTTATCTGACTGCTTCTGGATGAATTGGGGTCTTAATAGAGATGAGGGTGCAATCTATTGCACCAACTACATGTGGGAGGTTTGTGAGGTTGTAGAACTGGTATATAATAGTTCTCTGCTCCATGGGTGTAGATGGAAAGTAAATACACTCATCCATCTTGTTGCACACTGCTGTCAGGAATTTTGACAGTATATGACTAGTATTTGTATGTGACACTCCTACAGCATCTCCCATTTATCTTTGGAGTGTCACAGATGCCACTGCACTCAGGCTGACACACTTTTGTTTAGAAAGGGATGAAGTTTCCTTGCAATGTCCACAAAGGCATGTGTGGGGCAAATAGCTTGGACCAACTGTCTGTGTAGGTGGTACCTGTGAATGATTTGTTGATCTGACAGCTGGCTTATTTGTAGCCTTGCTCTCAGTCTAGCTGGCTGCCTTTTAAGAAGTACAGCTGCATCATCCTCAACAGCTTGCAGTACTGCAGCCTGTTGCAGTTCATTCACAGCAGGTATCATTTTTTTGTCAGTATTATTATGCATTCCACTGTATTCCATGGTAATCGCTATCATGCCTTGCATTGTAGTATGGCATATGCTGAGGATTTCAGTAAGAAAGTTGGTGTTGCAGGTTGCCACATTCAAATTACGTTGGGTGTGCACAATGTGTTTTGGAATTTGATGGACATGCGCTGAATCCATAATTATCCTGCGCTAAATAGTTAAGTACTGGGACTGCTTCTAGTGTATTTTTTGAAATCATGTCTGCAGCTGGTACTCTGAAGTCTTCCTTCAGCATGCTGCTCTGTCCACAGGTAGCTTTTGGAATCCCACCCATAGTGTAGAAAAAAATAGCACTTTACAAGTGTATACATAGTCTACTGAATACAGACATTTTGTAAACATTTATACATGGTATCGAAAAGTCATCAAATAATATTTTGAAAAGTCTGCATAGTAATGGACTCATTGCAGACAGTACAATAAGGCACAGATACAGATTACTGTTTTCACCATTGGTAGATGATAAGCATAATTCAATATATAGACATCAATTTCAGTAGACCCACAACATTGTATACTTGAGTAAGCAGTTTCATAATAATAACAAAATAAATATAAAGCTGCAAAAAAAGCAACATCCTTTTACGTTTTACTTTTTTTTTTTTTCTGGTCAGCAATTGGTGTAGCAGACTCCAGAATGATCATAGAGGGAGAAGGGCGATTAAGTGACTGAAAGTGTGAAAAAGGGGGAGATGGAAGGGAAAAGTGAATGTAAGAAGGATGAACTGACTGGGAAACTGTGTGGCTAGTCCGTTATGGGGAGTGGGTTAGAGTATAAAGAACAAGGGTTGTGAGAATGAGATGAGAGGAAAAGTAGTTCACGGGTAGGAAAAAGTGTGCAATTGTGGTTTTAGTCTGACAATACTTATCCAGGGTTAGTGCATGGGCAGAGCCAGAGATTATATAGCTGCGATTAGATTTTGTATTTCTTTTGTGAGAGGAGTATAGTATTGCATTCCATGCTTGGGGACATAATTTGAGAATAAACTGTCACTGGCTATATTGTTGGGGTAGTTGTTCAGCCATTGAATTAATGTTTCCTTGAACGGGTGTTTATCAGATTTTACTTATCAGGGGTGTGGTGGGCACATAAATATTGTGCAGTGTTCACTAAATCCTTCTGCAGCCCCCCACACCCCAAATAATTATATACACCAACTCTGAGGTCACACTAAACTGGGGAAAGGGCAGGTTGTGTTATAGCTAAGTTTCCGGTAAATAAGTAATAGGCCGTGGTTGCTTTATGTTGGCCAGCTATGGCCAATTGATGAATTTATTTTTGAAGATATGCCTGTTTGTTAAAAGTAAAGTTCAAAGAGTAACATTTGATGTAATATTATTTTGATGGCTGAAAATAGATCCATATTGTTGGATTTATCGACACAAGGGAGCAGCATGTGGGTTGAGCAAAGAGGTCTGTTTGGTTTATATGGCTGATGCTTGTCATCATCTATGGATGAGATGGAAACATATCAAATAGAATATTGGTGGTAAAATGACTATGACCTTGTTGAGTGCTGGCTTACTTTGATTTTGGATTGGAGTTGACATAGATGGAAAGTTTGTAGATTTATAGATGAGGTTATGAAAAGTTGCAAGTTGGGAGTAAGATAGTAAGTGGGATAGTTCAAGCACATTTAGGCAGTAGTGAGATTTTTGTGGGTGATTAACTGCAAGTTTTGCTGCTTTGTGATAGCATTGTTCGAGCTTTGAGAGCTGAGAGACTTGTAAGTGAAAATAGGGGCTGAGTGGAGAAGTGTTGGAAGTAGTAGGTAGACACTAAGTGTTCTCTGGTTTGGCTAGTGAGGACATTTTTGACTTTATATAGGGAACTCAATTTCTAGTGTGTGTTCTTTACTTCATGTTGGATATGGTAGTCAAATTTTAAGCTATTGTCAATGTAGATGCCAAGTAGCTCTGTATGTGTGACAATTTCAATTTTAGTGTTATTTGCTGTGAAAATACCAAAGGAGGGTTTCTGGCTGAATGGTGTCCTGGGGTAAAGAGAATAAGTTTGATTTTTGGGGTTAAGGAAAAGTTGTGAGGCAGTTAGCAAGGCCTGTAATCTATTAACAAGATAACTTTGCAGTGGAGGTTTCATCAAATCAGTTGAGAGTTTTTGAATATTGATGGGGTGTGAGATTGTGTTGAAGGCTTTGGAAAGATCTAGAAAGAAGGCATATACTAGCTTTCCTTCCTTACTTCGGATATTCATAGCATTAGTGAAATGTAAGAATTTTAGATAAGGGAGACGGGATAGCAATAGTGTGGTAGCTACTAAGTTCAGTGTTATTTCCTCTGTTATGTAGTGGTAGGATATAATTTTGTTTTCATAGTGTTAGGATGTATGTTTGTGTAACAGAGCAGTTTATGAGTATGCACTTTGTAAATTCAAATGTCCTGGAGCAGCTAGTCTGCATTTCCACTAGGGGAAGAAATATTCTAGGTCTGGTACTCACAAATATGGAAGAGTGCTGCACCCCGCCCCCCAGTGTGATGTCCTCACTGGTAAGATCAGATCACAAAGCGGTCTTCCTTGAAATAAGAACTTCTCTGAGGTAAATTACCCACTATTATGGGATGTTATAGCTAGCTTCCAAGCTCCCCCAAATCCAGAAAACATAGAAACCTATGCAGAGGCATATACAAAAGCCCTGTACGACCATATAAACAAATGCATAGAAATGGCAGTACCAGACCAAAATAAACCCAGGTCAAACCGCAAAAACAAGTCACCCTGGTGGATCCTTGGTATTAATATGTTGTACAACAAAAGAAAGAAAATTCTGTAGAGAAGTAAGAGTGAATGCGCACAACAGAGCAAAAAGTTCCTCATTAGTCTAAATAAGTGAACCAGGGACCTTGTGCCAAGTCTCTGAAAGCAGACTTTGAGGTAAAAATAGCATTCAGTGCTAAGGATAACCATTAGACATGTTTCAGTTTCTTCCATATTCTTAAGGGCAACACCCATCAAAGTGTAGAAGTCGTTGTAGATGGCAGGCAGATAAAGTAAATCTGCTGGCTGACAAATTCAGCTCAAATTTCATCTCCCCATCACCCCCAGTTCTCCTCCAAGAAATACCCTCCACCACTCCCCTGCCAACTATCACTAAAGAACAGGTTGCCACTGTGCTCTCTAATGCTAAAAATACACCTTCAAAGGGGCCTAACAATATGTCAGGTTGCCTGTTAAACAGCTTGATTTATCAGTTCCATTAGGATCTCTATTTTACCACAGCCTCTGGACTGGCATTGTCTTGAAAGAGTGCAGGACAGCAAGTCATTCTTCTGCACAAAGGGGGCCCATCTACTGAACAAGGAAATTACAGACCCATAAGTTTGACTTGTTTTATATGTAAAGCCATGGAAATAATAATCATGGACCTGATAAATAATGACATAAGAAACCTCCATACACTAGATCCAACCCAGTTTGGCTTTGTCAAAGGCAGGTGGATTTCTTTGAAAAAGTCAATATGGCCGTGGATGAGGGTAAAATAGTACATACCACGTTCCTCAACCTGACCTAGGCATTTGACACAATTCCCGACTCACGTATTATAAAATAAAGCAACAAACCAAGGCACCCACAAAGGCTGTAGCAGTACGAGTTCCCGAAAACAAAATGCAGTCCAACAACATAGGAAGAAAACTGTGCACAGTTGAACCAATAAACATATACAAAGTATCCAATGAACATTTATCTAAACAAATCACATGATTTCAGGTACAGTTTTAAAGATGCAGTTTAGTTAAGTCCATATCTCTTATATGACTGTAACATAACTATCCAATGCATCTCACACTCTTCAGTCCTGTTCCTAATATCCAGTCATTTGTTAATGTTCATAAGTTGTAAAACCATAAAAGAAAAACTTTAATCACAGCTCACCTTATATATATGTCTGGCCAAAGCACTAGTATTGTTGTTCCTGGGTATATCGTAGAGGTGTTCATGAATGCACTCCCATAGGGAGCGATTGGCCTTTCCTATTTAAAAGGCAAGACATTTGTTACATTTAGCCAGATAGACAAGGTTTTTGGTTTTAAAAAGGTTATTTTGTATCAGTTTGAACATATTGGTCTGATGAAGCGTCAATGTTAGACACAAAAGCGCTTACCCTGTTTTTACTTTTAAATGTTTTATTAACATATTATTTGTTGGTTCAGCTGTGTGGCAGTTTTTTTCCTACACTGTTGAACTGCATATTATAAAATAAACTCACAAAACTGGACATAAATGTCTATGTCACCAGATGGATCTCCGATTGGTTCACAAACAGGATATGTGGTTAAAGTGGGTGAATCCAGATAAAGCAAGAGGTCAGGTACTAGTGTTGTGCCACAGGGCTCAGTACTGGACCACTTCTGTTCAGAATATACTTCTCTGAAGTCAAGGTTAAAGCAAAAGGCCTCTGGATGACAACCTTTGCCAATGAATGCAAGCTAGGGGCAACCACTGAATCTCCTCATGAAGAATGCATTATCAAACCCTTTGGGAAGTCAAGTACCCCTGCAAATTACACCATTAATAGCATGCCCTAAGAGAAGACTCAGGTGAGAAACCTAGGTACACAGATAGATAGTAGCCTGAACTTTGACTGCCATATGTTCACGGTGAGGTGGAAGTCCTTCTATGCGGCACAACTTATAACTAAAGGTATGGCACCCAAATACAAAGAAATTATAGCCCCTCTATATTCAGCCCTCTTTAGACCAATAATTGAGTACAATGCACCATTTGGCATGTACTTGACTAGGCACTTACAGCAGCTGGAGCAACCTCAGAGGTTCTTCACAAAGAAAATACAAGGTATAAACATGTTCTGTGCAGACAGACTAAAATCCCTGCCACTTTACTCTGTCTCCTACCAACTATTAAAGGGTGACCTATGCCTGGCCTAAAAGACACTCACAAAGCAAGCCCTGATAGAGCTGCTACACAGCTGTAAGTCAAGCAGCATGAGGGTAAAAAAGCATGCTTTTGAGACAGATATGTATCTTAGAGATTGCTCCTTCTTTTCAATAGGCCTTGATTCACATTAAGTAGAGCCCATCCATGGCCCTCTTCAAATGCAATTTGGATCAATGAATGGGGAATTGCAAATTCACACCTGGGGTAATGCCTATGTCCCTTATGGAGAGGGGTAATCTGTAAGATACTCAATGCAGAGGCACAAATCCATGTCATATTTTTGCCCCTAGGGGCTATATATTGGGTAAAATCAAGTTAAGCTGGCTAGTCTTGAAAGGGCTCTTAAGCCTTTAGCTAAGTAATCTCCTACAAACCTATGAACCTATGAAATGGGATAGGCTAAAGCCTTGGTAGCCATTTTTAGATATTTAGCAGGGCAATTGTCAGGTACTACAGTGGCGGGTTTTACTTTTAAGAAAAGTTTTTTCATAGTTGAGGTGGGGAAGTGGTTGCAATATGAAGGGGGCAGAGTCACAGGTGTTGCCAGCAATGGAAAAGCTGATGGGAGGGGTATGGATTTTGCTTAGAGATGTGACTGAGTTTATGAAGTGCACATTAAAGAGAATGGCAGTGCTTTCTGTGTTGTTGAGCACTATGTGTTCAGGTTGGGTGGCTTGGCATAGTTTGAGGAGTTTGTTAATAGCTGACCCGAATGCTTTTGGGTTTTGAAGGTTTTTGGACTATAGGTTAATGTAGAATTATTTAATCTGTTTTGATTTGGTATTTAGTGTGGCTTCTGCATTGCGGACATATTTTTAGGTTATTTTAGTGTTTTACTTTTGATCTAGAAATTCCAGGCCTTGTCTCGGAGTTTCATTTGCTGGTTTGTGGTTTTGGTCAGCCAAGGGCCTGTTATGGCTTTTACATGCATTGTTCTGAGGGGGCTAAACTGTTTAGAATGTTAAGGAGATTTCTAAAGAATTCTGTAACAGCATCCTCTAAGGGGAGATCCTTTAGATGTTGCCAGTTTCAAAGTTGTAGATTCTGGAAAAATGTTAGATGTTGCCAGTTACAAAGTTGTAGACTCTGGAGAGATGTTTATTTTTGAAAGTGGGAGACATTGCGTACTTCATTAAGATGGTGTGGCTTAGGAGTGTGGTTTTGAGCTCTGACATCAAAGGAAGGAAGGGTGCCACAGAGCATTAGAGAGAGAGAGAGAGAGAGAGAGAGAGAGAGACCCATTAGAGAATATGTTATTAGGGGAGATTGTGAGTATCCAATCAAGTACTGAACCTTTGTTGGTGTTGTTTAAGTAGTAAGTGGGAGAATTAATTATTTAGGTGAGGTCATAAAGGTCGATGACATTTTGAGGAAAATCACAGTTGATGGCCACTCGATTTTGAAATCCCCTAAAATTATTTTTTCTTGTGGGATATTAGAGGTGACTCATGCTAGAAATGTTTCAACAGTGCTGATGTTATTTCCAGGAGGGATGTGAATTCCTGTTATGGACAGGGTTTTGTTAAGGAATATCTTCAGCAGAGTACTTACAATTTCTGCATTATTAAAGATTTGGATAGGTAGAGGGGAAAAAGTAAGTTGCCGGGTATTTTTATATAAGATGTCTTATACCTCCTGCTTTTTTGTTTTGCCTATCTATACTTAGCATGTTGTATTCGGGTACTAGTATTTCTTTATCTTTAATATGGGACTGTAACCAAGTTTCTGTAATTATTAGTATGCCAGGAGAGTGTGGGATATCCAGGCATGCAGCTTGGTTATTTTTTTTTTTTGCAAATGCTTCAGAAGTTCAGATGAAAATTTGAAACAAGGAACTTTTGGGAGCTGTGAAGGGAGTATTTAGTTTGCGTTAGTGTCACCACCAAATGTTCATTTTATAGGATATGAGGGTGCATGTTACAGGGGTATGGGGGTATAGAGTTTTTTTTTGAAAATTATTTTTATTTTAAAGTTTGTAGAGTTTAGGCATAGCTCTCAACATTCCATCTCCAAAATGAGGAACACTGCCTCTCATGATGTGGAACAAATGGGCAAAATGTGGAACACTTACTAATGGCTTACTAACAACTTCATCTAGGAAGCTCATATGATGGCTAAAATGTGATATTTTTCCTTATAAAACAGGTGTTTAATGAAATAATGTGATTTCATTCTTTTTACCATTGTTATCAGTAAAAATGCTACTAACACTAAATGTGTGACAGACCCTGTCAATGAGGAACTTCGAGGAACATGAACTTTTTCAAACCCCAAATGAGGAACATTACACACAATGAGGTACACTTGAGAGGTATGAGTTTAGATCTTAAGTTTGAAGCAATGAATGAAGGAGGTGGAGGTACAGTGATGAAGTTACAGAGAGTTGTTTTACAGCCCTCTTTGTGGTAATCCACTGACTAGTTGAAAAAGTGATTGTGCTCAAAGAATATGGTTTGTATAGCTTTGACACCTATCTGTTTTTTCCTCGACTATCCAGGACGTAAACTGATTATCCTGTTTTCTGGAAAACAATGTACAAACTCTGTTGTTCTGTTTCAGAAAAAGAAACAGACTACAGGAGTTTGTTAAATCCACAGATTTACTATGCTATTTTTATAAAAAGCACGGTGAATCTGCAGAGAAAAGGCAACACAAAAGGAAAAAGTGGGCGTTATCCCAGATAAATGATGATGATGATTTCACGAAATGGGTAGAAAGTGGGTGGGGCATGGGTGTGGTTATGTGGGGTACAAGGTGTGTGGCCTAAGTCTGGTTTTAGCCACAATGAAAGGTGGCAACCTTAGGTTCATATGGATGTGGCTGGGAAGGGAGGTCAGGATGGGAGGGATGAGAAAGAAAAATATATCAGCATTGGTAGGTATAGAAAGGCCATGGCTGAATGAGAGTGAGGATATGCTAAAAGATTAGTGATACTCAGGACCAGCCTTTGGTCAACTGGTGCCCTAGGCAAAAGGGCTCCGCAGTTCCCCCCCACACCACTTGGTGTCCCCATCCTGGTATAGCTACACCATCCAGATTACTGGAAAAGTGCCACTGCTAGAGTGGCACCCTAGGCAACCGCCTATTTGGCCTATGCCTAAGGCCGGCTATGGTGATACTTGAGGATGGAGTTTAGTTATATGCTAATCAGATGTTTGATTTAATTGGTTACTTGTCTAGATGGGTGTGGCTTTTGGTGTATAATTATAGGCAGTGTAGAGTTCATGTAATCTCTAAAGCATCTCTTCTTCTCTCTGCTGTACATGCAAAATCACAACTGCTTACTGTCATTTTCAGCTGAATATTTTTTTTAAGTTGATATATACTTGCAAGCTAACCACAAAATATAAATGATTTTTCAACCCTTTATTTATGAAGATATCACATAATATCAATGTTACATTATTTGCCCAAGTGTTAATGCATATTATAAGCATTTTAGATTAGGTACATGGAAAATTGGAATTGTTTTTAATTATCACATTGTTGAGAAATGCCAGCACGCTGTACTACACTGTATGATTGTTTATTTCTATAGTTACATCAACGTTTCTTAGAAATTCTGCAGTTTGAAAGTATCCAATTAGTTTACTACTAGTGCAGTCCACTATCAATGTAAACCAGGAATCACTCTAATTGAAAAACACTTTCACATCTACTTAACATTTTACAACTTTATTTTTAAAATTACTTCTGTAATACTTGGGCACTATCTAATATAATAGAACAGGCCATTCCAATAATGGCTAGATGATGCTATTAAACTGCAAGGTCCTGTAGTCATCATCACAGAAATAACCTATATGTTTGCATCTTATTGCTTGTACACTGTCTGTTAAAAATAAAGCCACACAACTGACAATTGTATAACACATCAAATCCAAGAAATATTGTTAGTGTGCAATCTTTAATTATATTTCATTTAATTCTCTGTAGTTCTGAGGCTGTGTTAATGGTCTGTCCCTTTTATTAATTCCTTTATTTCTTGCTACAAATTACAGCCTTCTTATAATGCTTTTTCTAAGACGTGCACATTCTATTAGCTTAATGTTTACATATTTCTACACATATTTTGCCAGTTCATTATATTCAAAATGGATGTCTTCATTTTCAGATGCCAGCAAGCATTTTAAAATCAGTTTAGTTATTGATGCAAGGCAAAGCTTGACAAACATATGATTATATCTGATGAGTGAGATGCAATAAGATTTTACTGCCTTTTAAATGGGTGCATTAATTGAAGAAAATCTGATGCTGTCTATGCTCAGAAACTATTTACACCAAATGTAAGTGGCATGAAAATTTTATATGAGAAAAATGAAAATGAAAATTCTGTGTAGACTGACACAGGTCAAAGAAAGAATACAATAACATGAGCAGGTTATATTTAAATGGGTAGAGACGCTTTCTCCCCACAACATTTGTATTATTATCAATGGGTACACTCATTGTAAATATAAACTCTAATCAGAATATTATAATTCTCATTCGGAGTACAAGAAATGATAAGCATCAGTGAAGACTATCTGCTTGAATGTGGCTTCACTCTACTTCATCCAAATGCAAAATGCCAACTGAGCGCAACTCACTTTCAAGTGTGTATTATTATAACTCAAATATTCTGCATGTCTTTGAAAGGTCACAGTGCAGAGCTGCTGTTAAATGCTTTGAGGAGCTCAGCAGGATTAATTGATTTGGGCTTCCTCTCCAACAGGAGTAAAAAAGACAACTATCAGTCAGATGGCTTGAGGTCTGGGTGGTTGCCCCCACTACTAAGGATTAGAGATCATACATCAGCCTGAGTATTGGAGCCCACTGAATTTCAGCTTTACTGAAACTAGATGAGGGACATTTGGCTGTCTTATCACTTAAGAAAAAAAGGCTGGAACCTAATTATAGCTGTATGCAGAAAGATGTACACTTGTGATATGACAGACTCTGAGAGAGGCTATTATAGTGACTGAGGGTAAGAACTGTGGCCACATTGGAAACTGCTGTTCATCTGTCATAGCTGGAGAGAATGGAAAATCAGCCACAAACTATACAATTAATTTAGTCAGGCCTATCAAAGAATTACAACTGTTAAGGACTTCAGCATGACTGTGAAAGTCAGATGGGTCTCAACATGATTTTATAGGATCAGAAGGGGACTTCCAACAGGATTAATGAAGCCAGAAGGGCCAAGCAGAGCCATCAATACCATTCAGCTTATAGAAATTTAAAGAATTCAGAAGATCCTCAGAAATACTGACAATCGAAGGGCCCCAGCAGGATAAACAAAGATGGGCTGGTAGAAGAATTGTGAATCCAATGGGTTAACAGCAGGATACATGCCATTCTATGATTACAAAAATCAGAGGTCCTAATAAGATTAACAGAATCAGGGTGCCGCAGCAGGATTTCCAGTGCTACTGAATTTCTTTGTCAGAATTCTGATTCAGGATGATCCACAGCAGGATTCAGGAGGCCACAGTAGCTGTTATCAGTATTGTCTGGGTTTGGGAGCCCCAGCAGAGTTAATGTCAGGGACCCCAGAAGAATTCTCAGAGTAAGATGCCTACAAGTCTACAGGATTTGGGGATATCAGCAGAGTGAGTACAGTCAGGGAACTTCTAGGAGATTTAGTCACAACACAAAGCCCAGTTCTTAACTTAACTATCAGCTGATTAATTATGTTTAACTAACCTAAATACTTGCAGTGGTAAGTTAAGTGCCAGCATAATATGGGATCATCTCTTGATTCTCTAAATTACCAACAGAACCTTCAGAGTCCACTCAGACAATAATGTTACCTCACAATTGTCCTGCACAATGATATCTCTGAGCCATCAGTCTTAGGACCCATTCTCTTATCCTTGTTAATAAACTCCACCCTACCATCCTCCAATATCACTGTCTTGACATTATCCTGTCCTGAACATCATGATCCATGTGATGACATTATCCTGTAACAAACATCACCATCCATGTGATGACATTATCCTGTACCAAACATCACCATCCATGTGATGACATTATCCTGTACCAAATGTCTCCATCCATGTGATGGAATTATCCTGCCCAAACATCACCATCCATGTGATGACATTATCCTGTACTGAACATCACCGTTCATGTGATGACATTATCCCGTACCAAACATCACCATCCATGTGATGACATTATCCTGTACCAAATGTCACCATCCATGTGATGGAATTATCCTGCCCAAACATAAGCATCCATGTGATGACATTATCCTGTACTGAACATCACCGTCCATGTGATGACATTATCCTGTACCAAACATCACCATCCATGTGATGACATTATCCTGTACTGAACATCATCGTCCATGTAATGACATTATCCTGTACCAAACATCATTGTCCATGTGATGACATTATCCTGTACCAAACATCACCAACCATGTGATGACATTATCCTGTACCAAACATCACCAACCATGTGATGACATTATCCTGTACCAAACATCACCGTCCATGTGATGACATTATCCTGTACCAAACATCACCATCCATGTGATGACATTATCCTGTACCAAACATCACCATCCATGCAATTACATTATCCTGTACCAAATGTCACCATCCATGTGATGGAATTATCCTACCCAAACATCACCATCCATGTGATGGCATTATCCTGTACCAAACATCATCGTCCATGTGATGACATTATTCTGTACCAAACATCACCATCCATGTGATGACATTACCCTGTACCAAACATCACCATCCATGTGATGACATTATCCTGTACTGAACATCATCGTCCATGTGATGACATTATCCTGTACCAAACATCAACATCCATGTGATGACATTATCCTGTACCAAACAACACCGTCCATGTGATGACATTATCGTGTATCAAACATCACCATCCATGTGATAACATTATCCTGTACCAAACATCACCATCCATGTGATGACATTATCCTGTACCAAACATCACCGTCCATGTGATGACATTATCCTGTACTGAATATCACTGCCCATGTGATGACATTATCCTGTACCAAACATCACCATCCATGTGATGATGTTATCCTGTACCAAACATCACCGTCCATGTGATGACATTATCCTGTACCAAACACCATCATCCATGTGATGACATTATCCTGTACCAAACATCACCATCCATGTGATGACATTATACTGTACCAAATGTCACCATCCATGTGATGGAATTATCCAAATGATAATCCTGCTGTGCCTGTCTAAATAGACTTGCAATCACAGAAAAAAAAAAAAGAAAAAAAGCCTCGTAAGAATGCCCCCCACATAATTGCATATCTAACTTACATAAACAGCAATCCTGCTGGCAGTAAACAAATATGATCTGATTCCACTCTCGCTAACAAAATAAAGTTGCTCTAAAAGAAAACCAGAATTCAGTAAAAATATATCCAATTAAATTAATATCAATCTTCTATGAATAGTGATCCCACTGTCAGTTAAAATTACATAAATAAGAAAAACAAATGCTTCTTGAAAACTTCTAAGTAAAATTGCAATATAACTTTGTGATTTAGTAGATAACATATGTTTGAATAAATACAGCAAAAAAATATGTTAACTGAGTGCAGGGAAACCTTTAGTGGTATTAATGTACTTTTAACAACAATCCAAGAACCAAAAAACTGAAAAACACACTGTAGAGACACCACAGCCATGCCAGAAACAGTTTAATGCAGAAAGTCACGTTTAAAATCCAAGTTAATATCCAGGGTACACAAAAATAATACAATGGTTAATGTACAATTAAACACACTTTCTTGTGTGGACAAGGTTTCTGCTCTCTCAGCCATGGTACCTCAAATTCAAGGCAAACAACAATCCAAGAACCAAAAAACTGAAAAAAAAAACACTGTAGAGACTTCACAGTTTCATGATTAATGTTTAATGTAGAAAGTCAAGTTTAAAATCCAAGTTAATATCCAAGGTAGACAAAAATAATACAATGGTTAATTGGTTTCACAAGGAACACTCCCATGCTTCTTCAGAACAATTAAAACATGAAAAACACAACATTTTTGTATTGCCAGCAGCTTTATATAGGAAAATAACATGTATAATCTAATGAACTGACAACCCTCCCCTATTTAAAGTCAAACCATCTAACATTAAATGTCTTAAAATTTTTTGTCGTGGAACAAGTAACACATGATCCCAGGGGTGGTTATTGGGAAGCCAAGTTAGAGTACAGAGAGTTATTTTGGCAGATTAAACTAGACGTAGGGAACCCCTCGGGATTAAATAACCACATTGGTGTTAATAATGTTCTTAGATTAAGGGCTGCCAAATTATGAATGACTCCATAAGATTTACACATTTCCATACATTGTTTTTATGCTGTATGCACATTTTTTTACATATGTTTTAAGTTTGATTGTTATGGTTGATGTCAATAGTCATGTTTTTAATGCATATTTGCATTATTTGATAATTAATTGTATTTAAGAATTTTAATGTTAGATGGTTTGACTTTAAATAGGAGAGGGTTGTGGATTTGATATGGATTTGTACTATCCGAAATATGTATTTAACATTTAATTGAAATGTATATTATGGATTTGTGCTTTTTTTGTACTATGTATTTGTATTTCTCTGGAGCTTTTCTCCCCAGGACTCCATTGAATACTGGAAAACAAACTGCAAATAAAAAATAAAATAAATGCATTGTCAGTTCATTAGATCATACATCTTATTGGTTGATATGAAGCTGCGGGCAATACAAAAATGTTGTGTTTTTCATGTTTTAATTGTTCTGAAGAAGCCTGGGAATGTTCCAGGTGAAAGCACTTAACCATTGTATTATTTTGTCTACTTTGGATATTAACTTGGATTTTAAACTTGACTTTCTACATTAAACTGTTTCTGCCATGGCGTGGAGTCTCTACAGTGTTTTTTTAGTTTTTTGGTTCTTGGATTGTGGTTTGCCTTGAATTTGAGGCACCATGGCTGAGAGAGCAGAAACCTTGTCCACACAAGAAAGTGTGTTTCATGATTTAGAAGAAGGGAATAACAACGCTCTAGTTACCAGAGGAAAATTCAACAAAATTATGGGGATTTAACAGAAATAGCTTCAAACCAATCGGTTTTGATGAACACCGGCTTTTCAGGGTTGCCTGGTAACTATCAACAATTCCATGAGGTGATGAACAACCAATCAGCATACACATAACAGAGGAATGTCACCCACAGTGAATCAAGAAGGAGGAG
The DNA here is from genome assembly GCF_019279795.1 of Protopterus annectens. NCBI lineage: Eukaryota > Metazoa > Chordata > Ceratodontiformes > Protopteridae > Protopterus > Protopterus annectens. Next base: position 1,240,315,746 of record NC_056746.1, read on the forward strand.
ATTTCCATAATGGCGGATGTGCTTTTGCAATCGGCGAACACGTTTTCTTCTAATAATCACAGGATTAATCATAATGGGACATTCAGACTGGTTTGGAAGGTTTTACCTTTGAGTCCTGGACTGGTAAGAAATTAATTTCTTTTGAAGTGTTACCAGAATCAGAAGAGACTTTTTCAGACATGCTGAAATCATTTAAAGATATACTTTTGGTGTTAAAAAATATAAAAATGGAAATTGACTATTTAAGTGAGTGCATTGCAATTAGAAGAGTCCTGAAGGGACTTTGTTTTTTTTTAAATATCCAAATAATGTACAGCTTAATAGTTTGTTCCATAAGGAACTTTTGGAATTGTTTAACAATTTTGGGATTGAAATGTTGAAATTTATGGTGAGAAATTATGAAGCACAAAAAGAAACTATGTTAAAAGAGGTTAATGCTTTACATAACAGGATTTCTATAGACTGCTTATTCAATGTTGAAAAAGTGAAATATGACAGTATTTTCAAAGAAATTGATTCACATTGCAATAGGGTGATTAGTAGGAAAACTAAAAAATTGCAAAGGGATTTAATGGAGTACAAAGAAGGGAGAGCTTATCCACCACAGAAAAAAGCCTGTAATCAGGTTTGGGGTGATTTTGCTGGGGAGAACAATAATGAGTTTAACATTGAGAAAACGTCCAATGAAAACTCCCCTGCCCACCCTTTTAGAAGTTCCTCCCCTAAGGAGAAGTAAACGAATAGCCCAGAAACAAGGGCAGTCCAACTACAACAATTACAATCAATATCAAGGGGAGGCAGACGAAGGGGTTGAGGCAGTGGGAGAAATCAAACGTGGAACAACTACTACACACGGGATCAGCAGTGGGAACATTAAATTAAGTGAATGTTATTCAGGAGGACATTACTGTGAGTTGTGGTGGTAAACAGTACACTTATGGCAATTTCAATATCTTTAACTACACAGATTTAAACATTGATAAGGAGTATTTTATATTGTTTACCAAAGGTTTTCAGTTTGTTCCTACACTTCCAGTAAGTTTAGTTAGGACGTTAATAGATATTCGTTTGTTTCTAAGGAAACTTAATTTAAATATGTTTTTCAAGGGACAAACATTCATAAAACCTGATTTAAATAGAAAGAGTCTGTTTAACCCCCACCCCCGCTTAACCCTACCTTAAGGATTTTTGAGGAACTTGTTGAGAGGGACATTAGGAGGCTGAATTTGAAGAACACTGTGTGCAATTTCTCAGATACTGAGAAGGAAATTGTCTGGACTCTCACAAGTAATAAATGTAGGGTAATGAAACCAGATAAAGGGGGTGAGGGGGTCCTTATTTATTCCATAGATTATGAAACATTTATGTTTAAGATTTTGAGGGATGTCAGTATGTATAGCATTGCTTCAAGGAATGAAATTAACATTGCGTATTTCAAAATTAATTATTACTTGCATGACCATCTACTTGATGGGATGGTGGACAAGGGATTATATAATTTTTTACAGGTTCAATAAACACGTATTCCAATTTTTTTTGGAATACCTAAAACACATAAAAGCATTGAAAATCCCACATTTAAACCTATCATTGCTGGTGCAGGGTCCATCACATAGCCCTTGGCCGTCTTTGTGGATCACCACCTAAAGAAACTGGTTAATTCCTTGGCACGTATCTCAAGAGATTCTTGGGACTTTTTGAAAAACATTACACATGATAAATTCAATGAGGCGGTATATTTGGTCACTATTGATGTGGTGAAATTGTTTCCTAGTATTCCACATACAATAGGTTTGGAATGGTTTCATGAAGTGTTACTGGAAGCAAAATATTTGAAAGCTGAGCATGTCAACCTTATTTTGGAATTCATGGAGATTATTTTGAGAAACAATTTTATGTTTTTCAATGGAGAATATTATAAGCAGGAACTATAGGGGTAGCTATAGGGGCCGTATGTGCCCCCTTGTATGCCAACTGTGTATTATACTATTGGGAGAGGAAATTTATTTTTAACACGGAGTGGTTTAAGTACATCACATTCTACACCCAGTTCCTGGATGATATTTGCCTTTTTTAGCAGGGTTCTGGTGACAAACTTACTGAATTCCTCTGTTACATTAATAATACTATGGATTTTGTAAGGTTCACTCACACTTCATCTTTGCAAACTAGTGACTATTTAGATGTTACTTTGTACAAGGATTCTACTAATAATTGTTTTCAATTTTAGATATTTTAAAAGCATACATTTTCAAACTCTTATTTGCACTCCAACAGTGGGCATCCCTTCTCTTAGAAGAAGGGGATAGTGAAGGGGCAACTGGTTAGAGCCTCACAGATGTGTAGTGGCACATTGGTGTTTCAAAAAGAGGTGAAATTTATTAGAGATCTTTTCATTCAGAGGAATTATCCATGTTCACTTATTGATGCTTTGGCAAATGAGGTGTTTAAGGACCAATATTTAAAATATAGTCCCCTTTTGGGTATAGGTAATGGAGTAACAATTAACAAAGATAAGATGGAGGAAGATTTTGGTGCTGCATTTGTACATACTTATTCGACAGCATCAACTGATGTGGAGAGTATTATTAGGAAGTATTGGGGGATACTTGTGGTTAACAAAGAAATAAAAAGATTTATTCCCAGAATGCCCAAATTTATAAGGAGAAGAAATATGAACTTAAAAGAGATGTTTGAAAAAGAAGAAAAGGACAGTGTTTTGGTATATAATAGGAAGTTAGGTACATATAGGTGCTGGTTTTGTAACCAATGCACCTACATGGTGGATACGGAAGAAATGTATTTACCAGCCAGGAATTTCACTATAAAATCTTCTGGACATTACAATTGTAATACACTCGGTGTGCTGTATTTGGTGATTTGTGAAACATGTTTGAGTTTTTACATTGGGAAGACTGAGAGAGGTTTGAAAAGAAGGGCCTATGAACACTTACATGATATTGCCTGAGAAAAGGAGACCAGTGCACTCTATAAACACTCTAAGAAGTGTAGGAACACTAAGTTAAATTTTTTTGTGGTGGAACAAGTAACACATGATCCCAGGGGTGGTTGTTGGGAAGCCAAGTTAGAGTACAGAGAGTTATTTTGGCAGACTAAACTAGACGCAGGGAAACCTCCCGGGATTAAATGACCACATTAGTATTAATAGTGTTCTTAGATTAAGGGCTGCCAAATTACGAATGACCCCATAAGATTTATACATTTTCATACATTGTTTTTATGTTGTATGCACATTTTTTTACATATGTTTTAAGTTTGATTGTTATGGAAGACGTCAATAGTCATGTTTTTAATGTATATTTGCATTATTTGATAATTAATTGTATTTTAAGAATTTTAATGTTAGATGGTTTGACTTTAAATAGGGGAGGGTTGTCAGTTCATTAGTTCTTACATCTTATTGGCCGATATGAAGCTGCTGGCAATACAAAAAGGTTGTGTTTTTCATGTTTTAATTGTTCTGAAGAAGCCTGGGAGTGTTCCGGGTGAAAGCACTTAACCATTGTATTATTTTTGTCTACCTTGCATATTAAATTGGATTTTAAACTTGACTTTCTACATTAAACTGTTTCTGCCATAGCTGTGGAGTCTCATTAATGTACTTTTGACATAGAGGATTATTATCAGGTTGCCAATCATAACCCACTTATTATGTGTTCTTGACATGGATGCTAAGACATTCACCTCGAGTGAAGTTGAGAATGCATAATATAGGGTTATGATTAATTAGATGATCATAGTTTTTTGTAGTACATGGAGCTTTATCTGCTTCATGTATTGCTAGTCGAAGGAGAAAAAAAGTGTTTTCCTGGCTTTCAAAGCAGTAAAACACTTGAGTTCTGTCAGAGAGGTAGTGTAACGTAGTCCATTATGTTTACACCTAACTCCGTACCTCTCTACTGTCTAGATTTTCACAGGACAGCCAGATTATTGCTACATATATTTGGTCTTTCACTCATAAAATATGTGGTTTTTTGGACAAATTACTGAGGCTTGAAGTCACTAAGTATGACATACATTTGAGTTTCAACATTCGCATTCTTCAGATTATGCAGCTGAACACACACCCTGTTATTCTAACAACGCTCTTTTTCTTTTCTTTCTTTTTTTTTTTTTTTTTTACAGAAAGTTAGGGACATGTTAAGGGTACAGACACCATGTCGAAACAAATATTTTGTTCTGCCTCTGTCATTTGTTAGTCAGTACAGGCAGATTTGCATGCATAGCATGGGACCTGACCTTAACAACATAAGCAGGAGGTTCTTAACATTTGTTAACATCAAGTTGCGTGTCATTCTGGTGCTTAACTGGTTTGTCTTTTTCTGAATATTGGAGCATAATCAGCGTGCTCCATACACTACGCAAATATTAAAATAATATAGCCTACTGTGGATGGGTGGCTGCGGTGGTGCAGTGGTTAGCATTGCTGCCTCACAGCAATAGGTTCTCTGGTTTGATCCTTGGCTGGGTTGCCTTCTGTGCGGAGCCTGCATGACCTCCCTGTGGTCATGTGGGTTTCCTCTGGGTGCTTTGGTTTCCTCCCACATCCCAAAGACATGCTGGAGGTGGATTGGACAGTCTAAATTGGCCTTAAGTGTGAGTGCGTGTGTGTGCCTTCTGTGGAAGGTTGGGTGCTGGACTGGCTACTCGACACTGTAAAAACTCCACTGCCAATCATGAGCAGACAAGGTGATCCACAGTGGCAACCCCTAACTGGAAAAAGCCGGAAGAAGAAGAAGAAGATAGCCTACTGTGGATGGGACCATCTTAAGTGTGCATGTATGCATGTGTGTGTGTGTTTGTGTGTGTGTGTGTGTGTGTGTGTGTGTGTGTGTGTGTGTGTGTGTGTGTGTGTGTGGGTATGTGTGTGTGTGGGAGGGGGGGCTTTCAGCATGGGTGGCTGGTGACTATAAGGCAAGGTGGAGCTATACAGAGCAACTGCATTGGGATAAGACTACATTAGACCAGGTCAACTCTGAGCACATTTACAGCTTTATAACTGGTCATACAGCACTGCACATATTAAATAGTCTTAACTGGTCATACAGCACTTCACAAATTGACTAGTCTTAACTGGTCATACAGCACTGCACACATTAACTAGTCTTAACTGGTTATACAGCACTTCAAAACGGTTATACAGCACTGTATATATTAAGTAGTCTTAACTGGTAATAAAGCACTTCACAAATTAACTAGTCTTAACTGGTCATACAGCACTGCACACATTAACTAGTCTTAACTGGTTATACAGCACTTCACATTAACTAGTCTTAAACGGTTATACAGCACTGTATATATTAAGTAGTCTTAACTGGTCATACAGCACTGCACATATTTACTAGTCTTTCTGTACTAATATTAATGTTCAAGCATATGAGGTCATTGAACAGTTTCCACTACAAACCTGACTACATGAAACTACTTACCTGAGAGTACACATATGATCTAAATGCGTGTACTGACACATACATCAGATGATTCTACTATATCTCATCAAGTTGCTTCCTTTTGAAGCTTTAACTGGTTGATGCAAATAACAAAAAAGTGTTTTTTTTTTTTTTTTTTTGCATGGAGGTTATCCCCTGCACAATACACGTGGAAAGCTTTACATCACCGTCTTACTTATGCATCTAACTTTGCAGTTGCAAAACTGAAGAAGAAATCAAATCCTCAAAAAATCTTAATTCACAGCCAGTATACTGACAGATTTGCAATTGTAGAAATTCTCAAAGGAAACATCAAATGGTGATGTGCACTTTAAGGAAGCGTATTTGCTGAGTTGTAGTCTTTTCCTTTTCGACCTAGACCAGAGGGGGGTAACCTTCCTGCTCTGCTGTCCTCCTTATTTTTTTATTCTCAGTCCACTGTCAGTTTCACATAATATACAGCCATTTGTATTGCCATAGTCAAACAGCTGAGATATTAAAATAAAATGATTGTTGATTATGAAAATGTAATACATAGCAAGAACTAATATTTTACCCACAGGATGTCTTCAAAAATATTTAACAGACAGACATATAGCCAAAGCTGGCAAAGAACAATGAGCACCCACAAACCCCACTAGTAAATATAGAACATACTAGAAAAAACGTAAACTGAAGGAAATAAAAAAAAAAATACAAAATAAAATAATGATAACATTGAAATACCAACCATAGGAAAACAATTTAACTTGCCATTAAACACTGTTATAACAGTCGGATTTCAAGCTGCTTTGGACAGTGTGGTGACTCAAAAGTAAGAGATTACCTTACAGCTACTGAGACCAAAGTTCAGTCCTGATTGCAGGTGATTGCCTATGTACCATTTCAATGTTGAGTGTTGCCTGATTATTCTAGTTTACTCACACCTCATAAAATTGTACTTATTTATTTATATGGGGTGACACAGTGGTGCAGTGGTTAGCATTATCTCCTCATAGCAAGAGTTTCATTGGTTTGATTCTTGGCTGGGTGCCTTTTGTGCAGAGTCTGCTTGTACTCCCTGCGTTTATGTGGATTTTCTCCAGGTGCTCCGGTTTCCTTCCACATTCCAAAGACATGCATCTGAAGCATTTCTCCCCAGGCCTTCACTGAAAATGGGCTCCCTCCCCATTGGATTTTCCCAGGCAACAAATGTTAAATAAATATGCTAAATTCTTAATGTATATGTGTATTTGTGTTGTCCTTCTGCATCCATTCTAGCTTTGATTATGGCTGAGTAGTGCAAGTTCATTTTCTCAGTTTAAGGAGCAAATAGGAATGGTAAGCTCAAGCACACAGGTATACACTTAGGAATGGTATGTACAAGCACACAGGTACACACTTGTAATAGGAATGATAAGCAGAGGCACACAGGTACACACTTAGGAATGGTAAGTACAAGCACACAGGTACACACTTGTAATAGGAATGGTAAGCACAAGCACACAGGTACACACTTAGGAATGGTAAGCACAAGCACACAGGTACACACTTGTAATAGGAATGGTAAGCACAAGCACACAGGTACACACTTGTAATAGGAATGGTAAGCACAAACACGCAGGTACACACTTGTAATAGGCAAATAGCTTGTCCATAGAATGATGTCAGGTGGTACCACTATTTTTTTAGTGTTATTTGTTTACTGGGAATGTCTGACCGGGCCTAGAAGACCCATTTTCAATGTAGGCCCGGGGCTTTGCTGCAAGTTACCAAAGGAAGCAACAAGATATATTCTGCATGTGCCAACCTGTAAATCACACATGTTCACTTAGGCGTTCTTACTTTTCACACGTTGACTTGGTAGCTGTTGTGTTACTGAAAGAGCAGTAGAAAATCAGTCTGTCTCAACTCCATTAACTTAAATCAGAAGCCTTAACATGGACATTTTCCACCTTGCAGAAAGTCAGTCTGATTCATAGACCACCCTAGGCTTCTTGCTAGAGGCACCTAGACACCAGTCTGGTGAGCGGAGTTGCATGATAATGCAGCAGTTCAGGTGAGTGGTGAGAACTAATTAGTTATGTGCTCTACCCAGATATGCAAGCAGCTGCATTTTTATGCTGCCACACAATTCAGAGAATCACTCAGCTGCATAAAATTTCTTTATTAGAAGAAAAAGTGAATCCCATCAAAAGACAGAAATCACCCATTCACTCCTATGGCTGTAGTAATGGGGCAGGTAAGTTTACTGAAGAATTGTGGTGGGGTCTGTGTTAGTGTGTGTGCACGTCTGGCTCTACCTGTGTGGTTGCACTAGGGTATGTTAGGTAGGAAATTGAGAGTCAGGTTCCTCTAGTTCCTAGAGCCACTCACTGATCTGGTGACACTCAACATCACTGAAAAAAAAAAAAAAATCCACAATCTACTGTCTGATGATCCTGAAATGCAGGATCCAAAAGGGACCCATTTATGTGTCCTTCTCCCACTCTTCCTTCCACAGCTGAGGAGCAAAGTAAAGCTCTTCTAATTCCTTAAACTGTTGCAATTTACTGGCTTTATTCTATACAAATGAACACAGAGCACAAATGAGCTTAATTTGGTTTACCATCATAAGATCGAGCACACAGTGCTCAGACCTGTATATGGGTGAATTTTGTTAGTGAATCCTGGCATGCCGCACGGTCGAATGTCGCAAAAACACTGAAATCAACATTTCTGACCACTCTACACCCAAAAATGAGTGCTAACATGGGTCAAAAAGGGGATGGGACTTTGCAATTCACAACATCTGCATTCACAATTGTGGGATGTTGCCAGAATCCTTTCGGACATAAGCGCTCGACCATCCACTGGTCGTCCTTATGATGGTAAACCGCTTAAGTCTGATATACATATATACATAGATGAGGATACATACACACACACATGCATATTAAAAAATGTTCAGATTAAACTGTAGGAAACTGCTTGCAGTTGCTAGCATTTATACTGCACATGGAGTGCTACAAAGCTCAAGTTTGACTTTAACAAAAAAAAAAAATCTCTTTTCTTTATACTGCATCAAACTGCTTGCTATAATAGAATTAAAAGCTGGTATACTAAAGAGTTATAGTAGTTGGCCGATCACACTTTGTGCCAGGGGAGGCTACCCCTTCCCCCTACCCTAGCTATGCTACTGTGTGTGCCTGTGTGGGTGAATATTTCCATAATTGTAATTGACTGTAAATTGGCCTTGTTTGTTGGTGGGTGGATATGTGTGTGTGTGTGTGTGTGTGTGTGTGTGTGTGTGTGTGTGTGTGTGTGTGTGTGTGTGTGTGTGTGTGTGTGTGTGTGTGTATGTGTGCGCATGTGAGTGTGTGTGTGCGTAAGTGTGTGATCATGTGTCTATATACAGGTGCCTTTTGAATGCGATACATATGCCACTAGGGAGAATGATACTGCCGTCATGTCTGATAGTGCTGGTGTTGGCTAATGTGCAATATAGAGGGATGATAATGAGCTTAATAATACGATAATTCTCATTGTGGTCATAGCTGTCTCTGAATCTCATTTTCTCAGTATTGCAGCAATTGACCTATCTGCAGTAGGCAGTTACCATGAGCAGTGAGCTGTTTTCTGAATCGTATGGCATATACTACAAGCAGGACTATGCTCATCAGCTTTATGCCGTTCAACACTACAAGATAGTCTGGGGAGAAAAGAAAATGATTGTTTTTTTTTCCCTGTATCTTTAATTTTCAGATAAAGTCATAAATAAACAACAGGCTGAGTTTTTTAAAGATTAAAATAGACTCTGTACTAGCAAATACTTAAAAAAAACAGAAATAATCAACAAGCATAAATGCCTAAAGTAACACCTGAATAAAGAGCATGTACACAGGTACCTGACCATACCTCTCAATTGTCCAGATTTTCGCAGAATGTCCATATTTTTGGCTCATATTTTTGGTCTGTTCCTCATAACATGTGTGGTTTTCTGGCAAATCATTGGGATGATCTGAGGAATGCAGTCACTAAATAATGACATACTTTTGAGTTTTAGACCTCAAATCCTTTAGAAAATGTATCTTAAAACAAACCATGTTACTCTAGCAACTTTCTAAGTTTATAAGAACAATAGTTAAAATATGTCCCTATTGTTGGGCCTTTGTCCCACCATTTTGTTAGGCTTTGTTCAGTTTTTTGCACTGATAGGTTAAGAGGAATGCTGATAGCTCAAGTCTTTCTCTTCTCAGTTTATTTAAAATTTAAAGAGACAATTTTGCATCCTTACGCGCTCGACTGTAAGTGTCTAACTTCAAGTTCAGGCATCATGTGGTTTGGATTCTGAGTTGTACTGGTTACTGAGTTTAGTGGTATAACCATTGAAGGCAGGATCACAGCATCATGTGGAGTCATTGCCATGACAACAGTCAGCATGTAACTACACAATACATTTTCCTTTCTCTGAGCTTACACATCTTGGAAAAAACTGGCCTTCATAACATCACCATTTTGCACTATGTAATAAAGTTTAATGTGGTGGCAGTAGAAGCAATAGCTTTGAATCTTAATGGGGGAAAAGCATTTTTGCTGTGTTCTTTTAAAATACAGCCTAGTGACCTTTTATCATAAACGCACCTAGCCCCACAGACTCCGAGAAACTTCTGCTAGTGCAAAATACTTGAGTTCAAAAGCTTTCAAAGTAAACAACTATTATTGCACCAGCAGAATAAAAGCAATAACAATACGTTCAAACACAAAATGATATTTTGCTTGAAACCTTGCAAAGACTGAAGCCTTGCAGCACAATATTTATTGCATTAATGATCGCAGGGTTCAATGGTGCTTAACGACAGTTATGTGTACTGCAAACAAGATTATCAAGACTGCAGAGAGACCTCATCTGAGACAAGAAAGTGTCTGATCCATAATGAATTGCTGCTCTTACATTGATTAACTTAGATTCATTTAGTCACTGCAGCACAGCTTGTGCTATCTTGTAATAAGGAATTATGTGTTCTGGCATGTTATGACAGTTACCAGCTATTATTATTCTAAAGTCAGATCTGGTTTTATCGTCCTTCATTTGCTTTTGAGTGATTATTATGTTCTGAGGATAAGATTCTCTACTCATTTACTTGGTTCAGAGCTATATTTATCTTTAGCTTTGGAGAGCATGTATGCAGTCAGAGAATGGAACAGAAGAGGAAGCAGAATTTTAATTTACAATAGTTCTGTGTCATTAGTGACATACATTCATACAAGTTTAATGTAAATAATCTAGAGTGCGGGAACACTCTCCATTTTAATGGTTTGATACATGATCTAGCCTTGATAGTTTTCAATGAGACACACATTCTTCAGTGGAATATTCAAAGTAAGCCTCAGATCACTTAGAAATATTATTAATAATTTAATCAACATTCTAAGCTATATCTTAATTTGTTATATACTGTAGACCTCCTTATCTGGGGTCTATATTAGAACACCGTACGTTCAAAATTTTGAGTGTTCTAATATCGACCCGTTTTCAGTGAATGCTGCAAATATCGAAGAAACAGAAAACCAAATTTTTTCCTAGGGAAAAAATTTGGTTGTCCGTTTCTGTTGCTTCAGTATTTTCAGCGTTGTAGTGGAAAGTTATGGGTTGGGTTCAGGTAAGTGTGCGATTGTGTGGACGTGAGGGTTAGGGCGGGTTAGATGAGTTAGGGTTAGGGCGCGGGTGAGGTGACTGTGTGATAGTGACAGACTTTAGGGTTAGGGTTTGGGTTAAGGTAAGGGGATAGTTAGAGGTGTATGTATAATTTAGTGTAGGGTTAGGTGTAAGAGTTTAGGTGTATGTGTGTGGATTGCTGTTTGTTTGGTGTGCTTGTGTTGTGTGTCCATAGGAAAAAATTTGCTGTTCTGTATGTTCGATGTTTTAAATTTTCGATTCATAGGGTCCGATGTTAGAGCACTCGAAATTTTGAACGTTCGGTGTTTTAATATAGACCCCTTATCTGTATTTTACTGTATACAGTGCCTGTGTCACTATTCTTTTCCCGTATTGTTATCTATTGATATTCATGTGTATTTTATTATGTATAGTCTATGTTAAAAATGAGCCATTTCAATTTCCAAGTCATGCCATACCTGATAAAGTGAGATATATACTTATCCTGAAAGCCTGCACTCAAAACTTACCTAATTAGCTATAACAGTATCAGTTATGCCCCAAAATTTCTTTGGTTCATAAGCAAGATTATTAATATATAACTTTCTGAAAACTGAAATAACAACTCTATTATGCTAGTTATTGGTCTAATTCATAGGCAAGTGATGCTCATATGTTCAGTGGTAATTCTCAAAAGGGTCGCATCATGAAGAGACAACACACAGCTAATCAAACAGTTATTATGCAATGGATAGCAATTCCAAGCTGAACATGTAAATAAAGAGACATGTAGTGATAATAAGAGCAGCAGAACTAGCCCTTCCTATGGCTGGGGAACTGCTACAGTAGTGTACATGACCAACATGATGGACATGATTACAGAGGCAGGCAAGTGTGGCTGACTCAATGTGTGACCACAATTGTGATGTGGCACTGCATTGTTAAATCATGTAGTCATCAGGTACAAGAAGGGCAGCACAAAAGCCACAAGACAGACCACTGTGAGTGTGCACAGCAAAGTCGCAACTGTATTCGTTAAACAGATGTGGGGAAAATGGAGCAGGAAAATTGAGAACAGCAAGCACATGGAAAAACACAAGGGTAACTATAAGAAATGAAAGGTGGGAGGAAAGATAATTTTTACCAGGGCTAAGATCTCCCATTTTACACCTAGTCACCACCAACAGGTTTGCCATATCCATCTGATGAGAGGAAGCCCTAGCAGCCACTAGTAATATAATACCAAAGGCCTTGGACAGCACAGAGTGAGGAGAGTATGGCTTCACTTCTTCTCTGTCCATGACTACACCAACAAAGGGATGACACCTTGGGAAAAATATTGCACATCTATGCTGCAAGCACAATCTCAGTTGTACAGAGGACTAACACAGACATCATACACATGTCATTGCCTGAAGAAGTGCTCATACTTAATATGACACTGAAACATGTTAAGCTATCACTCTTCTGCCACTGGAAGACTCAGCATGCAATCCTAGATATACATTTAAAAGAGGTATAATAACAGAAGATAGCAGTGCAAGAAATGCTTACAGTATGTCTGCCTGTCTCTCTGTCCCTAACCTCTGCATCCCACTGACAAAGGAGATCAGGATATTATGACATCTTGATGCCACCACTGAGCATCGCCAACAATCCCAGGCATATACCTTTGGCAAAGGGCTATCACACTGCTCCAGGCATATACCTTCAGCAAAGGGCCATCACACTGCTCCAGGCATATACCTTCTGCAAAGGGCCATCACACTGCTCCAGGCATATACCTTCTGCAAAGGGCCATCACACTGCTCCAGGCATATACCTTCTGCGAAGGACCATCACACTGCTCCAGGCATATACCTTCTGCAAAGGGCCATCACACTGCTCCAGGCATATACCTTTCACAAAGGGCCTTCACACTGCTCCAGGCATATACCTTTTGCAAAGGGCCTTCACACTGCTCCAGGCATATACCTTCTGCAAAGGGCCATCACACTGCTCCAGGCATATACCTTCTGCAAAGGGCCATCACACTGCTCCAGGCATATACCTTCTGCAAAGGGCCATCACACTGTTCCAGGCATACCTACCACAAAGGTTTACCACACCGCTCCAGGCATATACCTTCCGCAAAGGGCCATAACACTGCTCCAGGCATATACCTTCCGCAAAGGGCCATTGCACTGCTCCAGGCATATACCTTCTGCAAAGGGCCATCACACTGCTCTAGGCATATGCCTTCTGCAAAAAGGGCCATCACACTGCTCCAGGCATATACCTTCTGCAAAGGCCCATCATACTGCTCCAGGCATATACCTTCTGCAAAGGGCCATCACACTGCTCCAGGCATATACCTTCAAAGGGCCATCATACTGCTCCAGGCATATACCTTCTGCAAAGGGCCATCAGGTCCAGGCATATATCTTCTGCAAAGGGCCATCACACTGCTCCAGGCATATACCTTCTGCAAAGGGCCATCACACTGCTCCAGGCATATACCTTCTGCAAAGGGCCATCACACTGCTCCAGCTGGTGCTATCAAATTTCCTGAGCAAGGAGAGGTGCCACTATGTCTTTATGTACTACACCACTAAGAATGGATATAGTACATTTACAACAGATGCACACATAATGTAGTAACAGTACTATATCGGGTGTAAATCTGGAGTAACATCATTATGCCTATTCTTAGTTCTATTATTACAGATGTACACATGGTGTATCGCCAAAAGTAGTGGTCACCTGCTTTGTGGATACCATCACATGCACAGCTACCATTAGTAGGTTTGGGTAGCCGGAGTTCAGAAACAGTGCTACTAAGCAGTTTTGTTTACATAACCACCTAATTAGATAGGCTCTTGTTAGTGTGATATAAAACTTCGGTGCCAATTTGCATGAAAGTGCTTATTACCATACAATTGCGGTACTGGGAAATTTCAATAAAGATTCTGTAGACTTGTAGCTTTACAGAGGTAAACACTTCAACAGGAGTGACAAGCCATCTTGTTGATAACAGTCACACTGCAGTGCATATTTTGATGTGCAGGTAACTGGAAAGCCAGTGTACTGGCATGGTACCAAACCATCTGACTGTGATTATCTGGGACAACCACGTACCATGGAAATCTTGTGAAGATCATGACATGCCATGGATGGATTAGGGTTCCAAGACCATATGTTAAAGCATGGCTACAATATGCAGCTGTGGGAGAGTCCTTGCATAGCACTAACTGCAGCTGATAAACAGGCACATAAAAAGGGAAAGCGTGTGGCCATGTCAATAATACAAAATGGGGTTGAGATCCTGGACATTGCAGTTACTGTTTTTGATAAGAGGAAGGATGAAGACTGGAGCTTCTGGCAGAGGTGTGGATATTTTACAGCATACTATATACACCTACTCACTGACAGTTTTCACCCACATGTGCACCTGTACTGGCATGGTCACTCAAGGAAGGAAATATCTAGAAAAAGTCAACACCTAGAAGAATGAAGTACTACTGCAGACTCTTTGTGCACACATGGCATGTGCCTTCTGGACAAAGGTGGGGTTATAGATGAGTATTATGGAGACCAGTTGTGGCAGGGAGTGATTCAGAATATGAATGCTCTGTGCAGCCATCACAGGTCTCTGCAACAGATTTGATGAAAGAATAATGATCTGAATCTCCATACAAAGTAAAAATCACAGGACATTGCGACAGGTAGATGCAAGGGAAAAGGCATGGGTCATTGTGATATACATGTCCACCACAGAGGCGGACCACATCAACAATGTGTCTGACTGAGGCTGAGGTGTTTTTGGTCTCATTGTAGATAGTGGCCCCCTCATCCATTCAAGTGAACTTGGAAATGGCAGGTTTTCTGTTACAAGCCATCACTGAGTCAGCTGGGGAAGTACCAGGTTAATAACATTCATTATGATATAACACACACTTCACTGCTTTTCAAAAGAAAGACTGACATAGGCCCAACCGGATATATTTCTTTCCAGGCACGTTTTGTATGCAACTGCAACAATTGCATAGCAAGTTATATCTGTCAAGGCATACTATAGCTGTATGTTAGTCTTTGTTATTATCCATACTGCAGGGGGTTATAGGGGTATATCTGTGTAGGTAGTCAGTGTGGTGTTATTCATATTCCTGCTTTCCCAAGTTCCATTGCTGTGTTCTTTACATGATTTCCCACCCTACCCTACTGCTGTCAAAATGCTTTTGAAGTTCTTTCCAAGTTGTTCCTATACCACCCTATATATTTCCATAATGCTATGCTGTGCAGCATTACACACATAATAAGAATCTTGCCGCAGATGTCTGGATTGTATTTGTGTCCCACCTGACACATCTAGGCAACAGAAATGTCCTATGAGTAGGAAAAATACCTGCTAAACTTCAGTATATGTTTCTACAAGTGATGCATTATAGTCTATTTCCTGCATGCTCTGGGGTTGTAGATTGTGGTCACCAAACCAGACTATAGGACACTTCTGTCATCACCTGCAACACAGACAAAAAACACATTATATGTGTCTTGCTCTCTACTTTCTTGATACCTGTGCCTATAGACCTATCTATCTAGCCTGTGTCTGCACCTCTAAGCTAGCTTTTGGGAAACCTCCTTACAGGAATCTTTGGCATAGTTCTAACTTGTGTCAGATGTATGTGTGTGAGTCATGGGAACTGCCCATATGAGAAGGAACACATTATAAATGATGCCCTGTGCAATACAAACCACTTGGCAGTTAAGAGAGTAGAAGCCTTTCCTGTTGCTGTATCACAGCCCCTTTGGGTATGGTGAGGCCTTGATGGCAGTGAGTGCACAGTCTATGGCACCCAGGCCCTCAGGGCAATGGGCAATCTTGTAAATGTCCACATTGCTGTTTCTCTTCTTTGTAGGCCTTTGCATCATGATTCTTTTTTATGACTTATTTGCATGAAGTTCCTTATTTACACATCATCATGCACTCATTACCATGTTCTGCATACTCTGCTGTTTAGCAATTTGTGCAAACTTGTTTTTGTCTTCCAGAATCTCCACCCCTTGTGAGTTACTGCTATCTATACCATTCTGGGATGCACAATGTACTAAACATCTATGAACTCCATGCAATGTATAAATAAATTCACTGACTGGTCATAGCAAGGAAAACCCTCTTTCTTCAAAGTGTATTGACTGCAGAGTTGATTATATAAATAAATATGGAAGAGAAAGCCAATTTTCCTGAAATGGTAGCATGGAAGAATTTGCCCCTCATACAAACACACACACAAACAGAAAGCCAAAAGACGAACACTGCTTTTTATTCATAAATAAGACAGGAGGATATTTCTTCATGTGTTGTAGCATAATGTTGATGAATTGGTTCTTGATTCATGAGCCTGATGTCTGAAAAATCCTTAATGCATCCTCAGTAGGTGACCGAAAGTTCCTTGAAGCTAAGATGGTTAAAGCTACAAATAACTTAGTATCCACAGGAATGGGCATACCATATACCACCCTTGTTTCAGGTTGTGGATGTCACAGTACAACACCATCCCTTGTATTCTTCCTATTCACAAGGAGCTGAGTCTGTGAGCTGGTGGCATGTCAGGCACAGTCTACAGCTTCCTTTCACCTTCATGATCCCCATCCTTCCGTGGATTCATTAACCAAGTTCAACTATCCCAATGCTAAACTTGTTGATCCCAGTTTACTATAGGAACTCACTGCTGGTGTGGTTTAAAAATGTGCTTAATTGGTGGTGCTGTTGTTTTTTGATATTTCTCCCTTTCTTGTGTTTGTGCAATCACATTGTTGGCATACTGGTGGTGCAGAGGTGTTTGTCCCCCTGCAAAAAGAAAATCACTTTTATGCTTGCTTGATGGTTTGAATCCCAAGCAGTTTAAATCAGTGACTTATGTCCTTAGCAAGTTAAACATTGAGAATTAGTAGATGAAGCATTGAGACCACCTTGCCCATTGGCATAGATGGCTGTGAAAGGCACCATCACAGGCATTGTTTGTGATGGTGCCCGATAGCACATGGCTGCTGAGCTATAGCTGTTTCTTATCCAACCATTGATTGCTTCCCTCATGTACACTGTGATTCTCTGTGTATAGCTCATTTGCAAGAAGCTCATAATTTGCATATAATTATGCAGTCATTGACATACTCAGCATATTGTGCTGTTTTGCAACTTGAGCAATCTTGCTTTCTGTGCCCTAGAATCATCCACACCTTTGTGAGCTGCTGTGATTTGTACCATTATATCTATGAATCCCAGCCAAATGCATTCAAAATCACACACTGGCTGTTACTTTCCTACTCTGGACACAGTAGAAGAGTCTCCATGGCTTCTGTACAAGCAGCTTTATTTTATACAGACACATCACTATAGAAGTTTACTGACTTTAACTTAAGTAACTTATATACAAACTAACAATTGCGATCATGCATGCTCTGACTCTGGCTGCTCTTACAAAATGGCACTAGGGATTGCACGTGTCCGGAATTTATATGTGCACATACATCCTTGACATGTTTCTTAAATATATAGCACACTTCACTTGCATTCTGATCTATATTGGTAATATCAAGAAAGATTCCCCTTTCTTCAAACTGCAGTGACTGCAGAGAAGATTGCATAAACAAAGGTGAAAAAGAAACAGACTGCAAACTTTCCTGCACTGTGAGCTTGGAAGGATTCCCCCATCCCCGCACACAAATGGAAAGCCAAAAGATGTGCACTGCTTTCTTAATTCTGAAGAGGAATTTATTTATTTATAGCTTGTTGACAGGGTTGCCCATCTGTGTGGGGACACAAGTTCATTAAATAGCTTGACAGATAAAAACTCTGATTATGTAAAAATTTGAAAATACAAAAGAACATCACATACATACATACAAAAATAAGCAAATTACATAAACAATATTTATAGAAATAGTACAAGGCTGACACACAAATGGAATAACAAGTTTAACTAAACCATTTGAATCTAAGTATTTTTAAACTCTGTTATTCTACTCATATTTGAAGGTATGCAACCTATTCTTATGATTATTCTTATAATTATTATTACTATTGTAGTAGTACTTTTACTATTATTGTTACTACTATTCTCATGATTATTATTATTATTATAATTATTACTATTGGTAACAGTACTTTTACTATTATTGTTATTACTACTATTATCATTATTATTACTATTGGTAGTAGTACTTTTACTATTATTGCTATTACTGCTATTCTCATTATTATTATGATGATGATGATGATTATTATTATTATTACTGGTAGTAGTACTTTTACTATTACTGTTATTACTACTACTCTCATTATTATTATTATTATTACTATTGTAGTAGTACTTTTACTATTATTGTTACTACTATTCTCATGATTATTATTATTATTATAATTATTACTATTGGTAACAGTACTTTTACTATTATTGTTATTACTACTATTATCATTATTATTACTATTGGTAGTAGTACTTTTACTATTATTGCTATTACTGCTATTCTCATTATTATTATGATGATGATGATGATTATTATTATTATTACTGGTAGTAGTACTTTTACTATTACTGTTATTACTACTACTCTCATTATTATTATTATTATTACTATTGGTAGTAGTACTTTTACTATTACTTTTATTACTACTATTATCATCATTATTATTATCACCACCATTCATAGGTTCATAGGTTCATAGGTTCATACTAGGCTATCTGCCCTAGGGCATTTATAAGCCTAGCCAGAATGTGTTTGGCTTTCGCCACCCATTTTAAATTTATTTTGCTATGCCCTTTTTCGAGGTTAGTATACTGTGCCTCTGTCTAACAGTGACACAGAAGTGATACTCAGGGTAAACCTACGATCTCCCATCCACTCATCAAGATTCCTCTTGAAGAGAGTCAATGAGGGACTCTGCCTAACCTGGACTGGGATTTTATTCCAGAGTGAAGGGAGCCTCTGGGTTATGAATCTGTCCCTCCAGCATGTCCTATTTATTTCAGTGCTGAGGTTTAAGTCTCTCGAGCTCGTAGCTCGATGGGATTTGGATTTTCTGAGGTGCAGCATGTCCATTAATTCTGGGTTGGACATGGCTTTATACGTCAGGCACAGATCGCCTCTGAACAGGCGGTATGCCACTGAGTAGAGCTGGAGTTTCTTTAACCGGGCAGCATATGGCATCGGTTTGAGCCCTTTGATCCTCTTGGTGAGGTACTTTTGGGGTCTTTCCAGTTGCTGCAGGTGTCTGGTAAGGTACATCCCAAAAGGGGCATTGTACTCAATTATGGGCCTAATGAGGGATGAGTAAAGAGGCACGATGATGTCCCCTGATCTAGATGTAAATCCCTTCATGATTAGGTGGGCTATATAAAATGTTTTTCTAACCACTTTGGCCACGTGGTTGTCAAATGAGAGATTGCTATCAACTTGGGTTCCCAGGTCCCTAATTACTTCTTCTACACTTAATGGATTACCACCTATGTGGTAATTTGTGGGCACTTTGTTTTTGCCAAAGGGGATGACTATACACTTTTTGGCATTTAGCTTGAGGCCATGGCTCTGGCACCAGTTGTCTGTTTCTATGAGGCCCTTTTGGAGGATGCTTGTGTCGACTGGAGAGTCGATTATGGCGCCCAGTTTGCAGTCATCTGTGAACTTGGTCAGCCACAGTCCTTCTGTGTTGGCCTGTACCTCCGAGAAATATATACCGAACAAGAGAGGTCCCAGGACTGAGCCTTGTGGGACACCACTTGTAACTGGTTTGGAGTCTGACATGGCTCCAGCAATTCTAACCATGTGGGTTCTGTCCTTGAGCCAGTTTGCAATCCATCTAGTGACATAGGGGTTTATATTTAAGCTGGTGAGCTTATCTATAATGCCCGAATGGGGTATTGTATTGAAGGCTTTTGCGAGGTCCAGGTAGGCTGTGTGGACCACCTTCCCCCCCCGTCAATGGCCCTGGTGACTGTTTCAAAGAAATCAACCAGGTTTAAGAGGTAGGATCTGCCTTTACCAAAGCTGAACTGGGTAGGATCCAGTGTTTGTAGGTCCCCAATATCTTTATTTATGAGGTCCATGATGATCCTTTCCATAGCTTTGCAGACCAAGCTAGTCAGGCTTATGGGGCGATAGTTTCCAGGATCCGTTGAGGCACCACCTTTATGGAGAGGGACCACTGTTGCTGTACGCCACTCTTTGGGCACATATCCTGTAGTAAGGCTGAGATTGAACAGTAGTTTTATGTTTGGGTTTAGCTCTTCTTGGAGTTCATGTAGGATGCAGCCCGGGACACCATCTGGTCCAATTGATGCTGTGTTTTTTGCTTTGGAGGGCGGCTCTTACCTGAGCATCTGAGATGTCAGGGGGGCAGCACTCTGCTGGGATAGATATTTGCCCTTTTGGTGGGGAGGGGGGGAGAAGTTTGCGCTGAACCTGTCAGCTAGGATGTTGGCAATGTCTGTGGGTTCGGTGTATTTTTTGTCATTTTGGACTAATTCTGAGCATATCTGGGAATTACCACCCAGGTTCCTAACATAACTAAAGAAAGCCTTGTGATTATCCTTAGTGTCCTGTGCAATTTTTCTCTTGAAGCTGGCCTTAGACAATTTTATGTGTGCCCGTAGTTTTTTGCTAATACTGATCAGTGATGCCTTCCCTTTTTGGGATTTTGCTCTATCATTTAGTAGCTTCCTCCTTCTATTGTATAGTTTATTTATGGCTGGGGTCCACCAGACAGGACGTCTGCCTTTGGAGGATTGGGTCTTGGTTTTATTTGGGATCGCATGATCCATGCATTCCTGAAGGTGTTCATAGAATGCGTTTATAAAGGATTCTGCAGTCTGGGCCGTATTTTCCACAGGCCCGGGGGCTTTGAAGGATTCCACCTCAGTTTTGAGGAGTGTGAAATTTGCTTTAGAGAAGTTTTTCACTGTGGTTTTCTGGGCAGGGGGTGGGGTCAGGATGTGAATATCCAGTGAGATTAGTTTATGGTCTGATCTTACCAGTGAGGGATACACTTCTGGTCTGGAGCATAGAGTCCCCATGTTGCTGATGATCAGATCCAGTATGTTTTTCCCTCTTGTGGGAGTGGTAACAAGTTGTTCCATAGCATTTGAGTTTATAAATTCTAGGAACCTTTGGGCTAGGGTGTTGGAGCTAGAGTAATGCTCCCAGTCTATGTTTGGGTAGTTGAAGTCGCCCAATATAATGGTGTTTGGAGAGACCTTCATATTTTCCAGTGTTCTCAGGAAGGCCGAGTGGGGTTCCTGGGTTTGGGAGGGTGGTCTGTAGCAGGCTATAAACTGGAAGGCAGTTTTACCCACTGTTAGTTGCACATGGATAGTCTCTGATGCTTCGTGCTTTGCCACCAACCTGGAGGTGTGGGTATCTTTGATGAATATCGATACTCCCCTCCTTTTGTGGTTCAGTCCAAGTTTTGGGGCGAAAAGCATGGTATGAGGTATAACCTGGTAGTGCTGGGGTGCTCTCGGGAGCCCTGAACCAGGTTTCTGTTACTGCACAGATATCGATGTTCTCCATGCTAAGGAGAGTTTCGAGTCGTGCATCTTGAGGTTTAGACTTCTGGCGTTGAGTAGCATTACTCTTAGTTTCTTATCCCTTGTGATACCTATGGAGGTGGGTTTGTCTTATGAGCCTTGCCTAAAAAGGCACTATGGGGGTAGCAAGAGCCTTTGCCAATATCCGAAACCCCAGTGGTGACAGGTGCAATCCGTCCCTAGCGAAGCATCGTGGCTTGTCGAGCATATCATCCCAAGCTGACAGGCATTGGATCCCCTTTGAATGACACCAGTACTTAAGCCAATTGTTGAAATTGATCATCTTGTCTTCATATTGTGGCATCATTCTTGGTGAGGGTAAGATGCTACTCAAGGTCAGGGTCATACCAGCCTGGGCTACATGCTCAGAGAGCTCCTTTATGTCTCTTTTCATGTAGTCCAAGGAGGTACATCTCAGGTCATTCACACCAGCATGGACAATGACTGAGTCATATTTGTACTTTGCCTTGGAGTGACCTGAATGCTTGTGTTATGTGGCGGATCCTAGCGCCCGACAAGCTGCTCACCGTGACCCTCTCCTTGTTCAGCCTGGTGAGCGGGACGTCAGTATGCCTGACGATAGAGTCACCTATTACAAGTGTATCAGGTGTGTTGTTTAGTCTTAAGGGCTGTGACTGTTTGGCACACTGGCTTTGTGAGATATGTGTTGCACGTGTTTTGTTTTGGGGTAGCAGCTGCTTGGGTGTCTGCTTTGGAGGTCTCTGCTGCTTCAGCAGATCTTTATTTAGAGCCTCAGTATGTTTTGTGTGATTATGTGTTTGGTTTGCTGTCGTGGTAGGTCTATGTGAGACTGGAATTGTAGTGAGTGTGGTTTCCTTCTCCTCCTGACTGGTTATGCCAGTACTGAGTTGAGAGAGCTTAGCCTCCAGTTTGGCTATATGGTTGCATCTCTAACATGTGTTGGAATTTGTTGGGAGGAGGAGAGGGTTGTCTGTGTACATGAGGCAGTTGTAACATTGCCTCAAGATTCCCAGATTCACCAGCTGGACCGGAGAGGAGCTTGACAACTGACCTTTGGACATGCTAGAATAATATTGGGAATTCCTTAATAATTGGAAACCAGGGCCAGTGGGGAGTGAGGATGTAGTGCTTTTAATTTTTAGTGCTGACTTATATAATTGCTTTAGTGAGCAAGTGCCAGGTAACTTAAGTGCAATGTGTTACAGGTAACTTAAATGCAAAAACGACAAACAGTAACTTTCTTTCAAGTGAAACAAGGAAATAAGTACAGTAACTTCAATATCAATGTTATTGACACTGTCAGTGTTATTAACACTATTATTACAGGTATCACTAATTTCAAAGGTAGTGTTAGGAATGGCACAATTTTGTAAATATTTGCATTAAAGTTGTCTCATTATGAACATAGTCACTTTACAATTATACATTTTCTTCACAATTGTTGATGCTGGTTGTTACTGTTGCATGTTTGTAATGTGTTTTAATAATCCATGCTTCTTTTTTGTAAAAGTATATATTAATAAAATAGAGATTTGGTAAAAATATATTTACAGAAACAGTATACAGTGAAAAGTATGTTGCTAACCTCATACAAACTATTGAAATGAAAAATACAACCAAAAGCTACTTAAAAATAAAAACATGGTGTCGAAGTGAACTGCAGACCAAAACAGGCAAGAAGATAATTTATTTTGAAGTGCTTTTTGTTTGTCACTGTGTGCAAACTTCTTCAGATAAAAATCAATAAGGAAAGCAGTGTTTAAAAAGAATGCCAACACAATCATGTGACTCAAGTCACCCAATCACTGTTCTTCAACACTTAAAATACCTTAAAAACTAAATAAACAATGAAGTATTCTCCAGGATTGACAGCTTATATAATACTGAATACAAGACAGACGTAATTAAAAGTACAAAAACTTTGATAAACAAATAATACTTTTGGATGACTAAATATTCCTTCGAAGTATCGCAAACCTAAGGTATTTAATACATGAATGAGTTTAATAAGACACATCTAAACATTGCTATTCTGAATGAGGTAAAATACTGTTGTAACGAATTACTTCAACAAATGAAAATGGTATTATGACAAATGCTAAGATGAATATATGTATACACTAACGGAAATAAGAATCCAGTTCTACTTTACAAAATTAAAGTTCACTTTGACTCCATGTTTTCATATCAACTGTTATAAGAAGTCTAGACTGACAGCCTTACTGAATCAGCATAACACTCAAACATAAAGGAACATGTTAATTAAATACTGACCTAAAATTTAGTAGCTAGTATATGTTTCAGTTCAAATAGATATTGCCTATTCTATTTATGTCTGAACAGAAAAATATTAACAATTCCAAGTAAAGCTGTGTTTATAATATGAATAGCAGCTGTTCAAAAATGTGGATAGTCTGTAGTTTTGAATTTGATAAAATGGTCATTGACTAGGTGCCACAGAACCTTTATAAAATAATGCATTCTACTTAAACAGCAGCATATCACTTTTATTCTAAATATATTCATGTGTCAAGTTTCTAATACCATATCATACTACTGTAGTATATAGCTTGTGTCCACATGTTTTAGCATAAGTATACTAATCATAAGTACTTAACAAAGATTTCATTAGGTTTCCTGACCTTGTGTGTGAAGTATAGTTATTGGATAACTTATTACAGCCTGTGCCCACATTTTCTGTTAGGCATCTTTCCAAGCTTCATGAAAGCTTCTCCTTTAGGCTACAGAAGATTTAATACAGTCAGTGTGAACAATATGCCTTACACTTTTGTAACAGATGGCAATAGGACACTTGCCTGACAGTCATGTGGCTAAAAACACAGTAAAGCCTTAAAAACAAAATTGCTGATGAAAGCCACTTAATGGGGTTTCTGCTCTGCTTCTTGGCAGAAGGACCTCAGAGTTTATTTAGCAAGAAGGCATACAGGAGGCATAGCTCCCTGCATGGGAGAATTTTGCCCTAATGACAGAAAACCATTTCAGTTCTGTTACATTGGCCAGCTTGTTTTGCCCACTGCTGCTCTCCCCAAATACATGTTGCTCAAGCAGGACTTACCCCAAGCATGTATAGATAAGGGTATGACAGTACAGAGACAAACAAGATAATGTGAGACACCTTATTATGATGACATAACCAGTCAATCTTCAGTTAGTCATTATCTCATGTTGTTTTATTTTATTTCGTGCCATGGTTTCCTTCCATGAAAACATTGTAAGAAGTATATGCTCATTTTATTCAATGCAATGACTCCAAATCACCTGTCTGGTCTGCTATATGGTTAAATAAGTTTAGTATAGCATTTTATAATATATTCTTTAGATATCTGTCCATAGTTGTCCTAATGTTTTTCTAAAGCTCTTAAGCTGGAATTAAAAAAGCTAAGTGTGCTACATTTGCACTTCGTTACTAAGTTCCTTATAATTAAAAGATCAGTACTTTAGTCACTGATGTTAATAACTAACTGGCCTGAAATGCATTGCCTCTTTCTTTGCCCTAATCTGTGATGTAGAATAACATCTGTCTGGATCAAGCCACAAGTTATTAATCCACATCATTATGATTTATTAAAGAACATCGAGAAGTATGACTATTTCATACTTGCAGGGCAAATTCAAAAGAAATCTATTGTTTCAACTATATTCAGTTCTAAAAGCTCATTCAGAATCTCTTCTTAAGTGAATAGACTTGAATTAACACCCCAGCCACATAGAGTATTTCTTATGTTCAGGTTCAGTGTGTCATAATCTGCCTTCATGAAAAATTAAAATAAGACACTGTTCATTTTATCTGCTATCACTTCACTATCCATTTTTAAAATTGTGTATTTCTCCTATTTTAATTTTTCCAAGTCTTTTGGGTTTATAATACCATGGCAAAAATGGACCCCATTTCTAAGTCAAAGTATGATTAAAGTTCATGAACTTAGTATTGTTTTAATCTTTGATGTAACCCAGAAGTGCTCTTCGCAGCACCAGCAATGTGCCCAGTAATGACTCCTTCTGCAATTCGTACGGAGTTACATGTATTGGTAACATATACGAGTATGAATGTAAATTCTTTTTTATAAGACCTGTTGTTCCTACTACTATTGGAGCTGTCTGGGTATCCTTCTTTCACATTAGTGTCATGTCTGCCTGCAAATCATGATATTTTATAACTTTGTGTCTCTCTGTATGCAATCTCACTGGGTGTAGATATTTCAATAATCAATGCTACTTTTCCCTTCTTTTATGTATTTCTCCCTGTCAGGGCTAGCTTATGAAGCCCTAGTCAAAGTGATCAGTGACACCCCCTCCCCACTGTCCAATGGGCTACCCCACCATGACCATACTCCATGCCTCCTCTTGTTTCTCCTCATCTTGGCCTCCTTACACCACCCAAATTATTTTTTTCATGTACAGTATTGTCTTACTATTCAGGTCTTTATTAGTTTTACTTTTCAGATATTTCCTCCATCCTTTCAAGACACTCTTGTGTAAGACTGCACTGTTATAACTGGGGGGTGCGTAGTTGAATTAAGCTGAGAGAAGTCTGGTGGCCAAGAGGCATGAGGTCCTAGGTACACTGAGGTAAATTTTAAAACTTTTTTCCAACCTTCTGGTCTATTTTCATCCATCCTTTTATCATACATTGACTGGCCAAGAAAATAACTGAATTAAATTGGGGGTACATGAGCCACTAGATTCTCAGAAGGAATGGGTGTGCCAGAATCTGTTACTCACTTCCATTTTTCCTGCCCAGTCCCTGCAGCTAGTCAGGTATAGGTCATCTAGAGGGCAGTTGAGGCTTTATCAATCTGTACTATGGGGCAGGGTACTGGGTCATCATTTTCAAGACAGCCTTCTCACCCTATCCAACAATTATCACTTCTCTGTTAACTGCATACATTTCAGGAGCTTTAATAAAATGATCACTGCAGTAATATATTTCTAGTCAATTTCACATGAACATACAGTTAGCATTGAGCTATAGTAAAGTACTGACACCTACAAAAGTCCTGAAAAGAAAATATTTGGTTGCCTGCCAAAATATATATATATATATATATATATATATATATATATATATATATATATAGATGTGTGTGTGTGTGTGTGTGTGTGTGTGTGTGTGTGTGTGTGTGTGTGTGTGTGTGTGTGTGTGTGTGTCACTGTTGCTTTAAATGTGGCCATGACCTTATCATTCCACTTAAAATTAGAAGTCTTTCTGCTCCATGCTGTCCCATCTACAGTCTAGACAACAAGTCATATTTGTTGTTTAGATTTTGGGTGGGACAAAGAAAAAGCTTGGAAATTCAACAGTGAGCCTCAGTTGTGACTATAACAGGGCAATGCTGGAAATGTATTTATTTATTTATGTTAAGTAAAGAAACACTGCATATGCATTCCTTTACTTAAAATAAACACTTAAGTATCATAAAGGCATCCCTAGGTAGCTGGCTAGTTCGTCTAGTTTTAAGGGTGGCTGTGCTCATTATCATTTGTAATCTGGATTAATCGGGGATATTCTTTAAAGATAGTCAGCGCATATAATGCTCTACACCATGCATTTGCATCCAGACTTATAAACCTGCATGGCATACCTGTGGAACTAATAAGTAGTTTAGATGGAAAGAAATTATACTAGAGAATGGAAATTCCAGGGTAAGTATACTTACATGAAAACAAACTAAAAATAAATAATAACACAGGCTCTCAGTTTGCAAATATTTTGTTTTAAAAATATGCAGTTATCAAAAAGTTATAGGAATAATTTTAACAATATTTTACCCAAAACCTCAATTATCTAGGCTAGACCAAAACTATCTGGAGTTCATCTCAAAGTACAAATGGCAAAGTATATGTAGAGATTAAAACCTAGAATTCAGATTGCCTAAATAAAGCCCAGAAAATAAATAGACAGGTATATGAACTTGAAAATAAGAATCCAAGCATAGCATGTCTACAAGTAGCCCACATCTGGCTGGTTGGTAAGGTGGTCTGAAGACCCTTTTCAGAAATGACTCAGGCCAAAGGTGCAACATTACAAACTAATATACATCATACAGTCAATTGACAGTTATAAGGCATTTTCTGTCTTGCCATTTCAAAGAATGTTTAAGACGACAGATAAACATTTCATACACACTGACATCCTGTAACAGCGTACACTTTTAACTAATGCAATATTTAGCCTACAGCATATATTGTTAACTGCATAAACATTTTACCTGTAACAACTCATAATAGCTGACTGCTACCTACATTAATTAAAATTTTTGACATGAAGTGGTTAGTATCACTAATAACACTGCTAAAATAAAAAAAACACAGCTTTGACAATGTGTGATTTAGTAATGTTACAATAACACATTCAACATTTTTCCTCTATAATACACTGACATTTGGAAAAGTTGAAAAAAGGGATACATTTTATGCATCTCTGAACTGTAGTGATGTGGTAACCAGTTTAGTGCAGCAAGGGTTTCATTAAATACTTTCTCACACAGAGCTATACCAAAGGTAGTTTTTTTTATTCTGATCAGACTATCACTGTTAGTTCTGGTCTGGCTGCCTCAGTCTGTCTTCCTGTGAGAGCAATACTCCCAATGCATAAGTGTGAATAGCTGTGTGTCAAAATTCTAAGGACAACAATTCTGATCCTCAGAATAGCAAAACAGTATGTGTGAATGTCAGGGAATATATACACCAAGACCAGTTATAGCACCATAGCATATTTTCCCTACTCTGTAGTGCAGTGATCTTAGTGTTTGTTTGTTTACATAATATTCAGGGATGTGAGTGGCACAGCCTCCCATAGCACTGTGTTTACACAGGTGCAGCCTGTCCTTGCAGGAAATGCTTTTAATGTTTACTAGTGGCCTGTCTGTATACTCCATTGTTTGTTATCATCACAAGTTAGTCTCTGAAGTGCATGTACTCCCAGCAACAACTCTCACACTTTGTATAGAGAGCCAGTCTGAAGATTAGTATATAAGCAGGACTGTAGTGTGAAATGAGCTGTGATAGGGAGTCAAATGACATCATGCATCATAACACAGTGATGTTCGTGGAGATTTGACAGAGACATGAATTAAATATTTAGTTAACAACCTTCTGTATTATAGCATTGTTGAAGGAATTCAGTGCTACAGGGAAAACATGCTATAACTTAGGCACAAATATACCTAATCTGGTTTCTCTTCCTGAATCAAAGGCTAATGGAGTGGTAAGTCTGCAACACATTCATAGTTTGTATTTTGATTACTGTATGTATTTTAAAATCAAGGGAAGGGTCTATTGATATCCTAAATATTTAAAACTGTTTAATAATAGATAATGAATTGTTTTCTGGATTAGTTATTCTATTACGGTCAACCTTAATCATCTTTTGTGGTGTACAAAAGAGAACTGAGTTAGCTTTCTTTGAGTTCAATATTATGTTTTTTTTCTAAAGCCATTATCATAATTGATTAAATTTTTCTGTGGACTTTTCTGAACTATGGAGCAAGTTCTTTTAGTAGGATTAGATCATCAGCATACAAGGTGGCATGCAGGGCCAGCCTTAGCTGAAATGGAGCCCCCATGCTGTCTATTGCCCCCTCCCCATGTGTATGCATCTGCCTTTCCCACATCCTTTCTTCCCTTGCAACATCCAGATTATTGGTTCTTGCATTTATCATATTTTGTATTACTCTTTGCTTTTTCTGTACCCTTTCAGCACACCCTAAATTGCTAACAGTGCACTATAATAACTGTAGAAGAAATAAATGAATAAATGAACTAAGCTGGTGGTTGGGAAATTAGCAATCCATAGAAACTATGGAGTTCTAGATGCTCTGAGGTATGAGTTAGAGCTCCCCAACTTTTTCATTCAATGATGTCATAAAAATCATGACTGACTCTTCCATTTTGCTTTTTTCCTGTATCCTTACAACACTACCAGAGTGGCCCAAACTGGAATGTAATAACTGTGGAGGAAATAATCAAAGGAAACAAGAGGTTTTGGACCATTAGATTCCCAGAAGATGTGAAATTCTAGATGTTCTGAATGGTGAATTTTAGATCTTTTCCTAACATTTTTTTTTCTTTCAGGAAGAAGCAAACTGTGTCCAATGTTTAATGTTTAAAGCCTACAAAACAGAAGTTCACAATAAATGGAGAATACAAATGCTTGCAGTGATTCTTAAATGATATACATGAATAGTTTCTGCCCTTATCGAAACAAGACAACTGCCTTCTTTGTATCCTTCTGATGTGGATTTGGAATTAATGAATGCAAAGGCACAAATGGCCACAGATATATATATAACAAGTGGATGCATTCTTGTGTATATATATATATATATATATATATATATATATATATATATATATATATATATATATCTACTACATGCCTCCTTAAACTTATCCCCAAAAAACAGACAATTTTTGTGTAGTCCTTCGATGTTAGGCTAGGACAAAAGTGTAAGGATAGAACACAGTAGCATTTTTCAGCCTCTTGTTCACAGACATAGATAAACAACATGTCTCCTTATCCCTGTCCCCAAAAGATAGCTATTTGTATGCATGTGTGATGTTTTCTTATAAGGAAAGTAAAAAAAAAAATGACCACAGAAATTTATTTCAACATATTGCACCTAGACGGCACACTATCTCTAGACAAGCTGTAATGACCTTCTGTTTACACCTCTGAGATTTGATTGTGAGGAATATTAAATAAATAATGACCATAATGTCCCCAGCCCCCATAAAGTTATAGTGAGCTTCTGTGCTTACTCTGAGTTTTGTGAGGAAAATTAAAAAGATAATGATTGTAATCTTCATGCCCCCTACACACACACACACACACACACACGCACACACACGCACACACACACACACACACACACACACACACACACACACACACACACACACACACACACACACACACACACACACACGCAAGCTCTAGTGGCCTTCTGTGTATATCTCATGAAGTTTGATTATGAGGGAAATTGAAGAGATACTGATCACACTATCCCCAGCACTCACATGCTACAACAATCTTCTGTGCAATCCTCTAAGCAGGGCTGGTTTTAGACTAGGTGGGGTTCAGAGCAGTAGCACTAAAAAGCCTGACAAAATCCACTTATAAAACTTTATGTAAGTCGGTTACAAAGCCATTAGAAGTTCTCTGGGTCTAGAAGTCTGTGGTGAATTGTATTCCTTATTTTTGAAAGATAATGGCTTGTTAACTGCTCTTTTTGACTGTTACTCAGAAGAATAAAGTAAGTGCCTACAAATATTAAGTGTCCGCAGGTAAAAATCAGTGATATTTTTCACACACACACACACACACACACACACACACACACACACACACACACACACACACACACACACACACACACACACACACACACATAAACACACACACACAACTCATACAAAAAGACAGATACAGACACAGACAAAGACACATGCACACACACACGCACACACACACACACACACACACACACACACACACACACACACACACACACACACACACACACACACACACACACACACACACACACACACACACACACACACACACGTACACATACTTAGCTTCATGGCATGTCTTTAGGGCATTGAAGGAAACCAGAGCACAGGAATAAACCCACACAGCATCAAGGAGGGCATGCAGACTCCACAAAGAAAAAAACACAGCCAAGAACTCAACTAGACTCAAGTCCTGTGAGATGAAAACACTACACTTACTGTACCACTGAGCCAGTTATCAGCTGTTTTCCCCATGCATCTTGCCCAGACCATGACAGATAGTCACTTATCAATAATGATGTTTGGCTGTGATGCATCTGATTGCTTTCTAGGATTAGGAAAAAAGAAAAAAAATTAAATCATGCTATAATCAGCTGGTCTTTTCTTCAGCCACAACACTTTGAAATCTCATAGGGGCCTGGTCCTTACCATCCCATAAATGAGGTAGAATTTGGAATGGCAGAGAAACAGTATGCTCTGCAAACTGTTAGATACACAGCTGCTTCCCC
Organism: Protopterus annectens; assembly: GCF_019279795.1. Classification (NCBI taxonomy): domain Eukaryota; kingdom Metazoa; phylum Chordata; order Ceratodontiformes; family Protopteridae; genus Protopterus; species Protopterus annectens. The sequence goes on from NC_056746.1 coordinate 1,240,347,406, forward strand.
ACAAAGCACCACCTTAGAGCACCACAACTTTGTTAAAACTTTTTATTAATTTTAAAACATATGCATTCATTTTAATATTAAAATATAAAATTGAAATAGAAGTACATTAACAAACAACACAAACAGTAACAAAACAACTATTTACAGAGGTGCCTATTTAGTAACTAAAACAGAAATTATTCTTAAAGCCGTTATTGAAGAAATAAAGCAGGAAAATATTTCCTATGTTATTAATATATTTTCATTTGTTTATTCAGCATTTATTTAAGTTTTATCTATATGCTGTAAGATGTGGTAGCTCTAGTTGTCCTCATTTTAGTTGCCAAAAGTTCATAGTGATAGATGTTGGTTGCCATATTTACAAATTCTTTTACTGTAGAAATTTGCTAGCTTTTCCAATTCTTGATGATTGTTTTCCTAGCGATTGATAGAAGACTCCTTACTCATGGATAGTTTACTCTCTTTACAATTAAACAAAATTAATGATAAATTAATGATTTGGTTGATGTAAATTTATCATTAAATAAAGATTGCAGAAAAAACATTGACTTTGTTCAGAATGGTTTGATAACTATGCAGTCAATAAACATATGTTACCAACCTGCTTTGTCACATGCTTTATATCTCCAACGCAGCATTTTATTCTTATATATTAATTCAGTTCTATGAGGTGTTATAAATATTTTATGCATGAACTTCCATGTAAATAATCTCCATTTTAAAGAAGAAGTAGTTTGCTTAGAAGACATCAATATATATTTTTTATCTTCCTTACTAGGTTCATAACTATTTATAGTTGTGAAGTAGTCCCAATCATTTATATTAATATATTGCTGTTTTTGTTGGTTTTATATATTTTAGATAGGAGACCTTTTCCAGTTATTTCATGACTTACTAATGTTATCATAAAATCTATTAATTTTGGGACATTATTTCTTGCTGACTGTTGCATTAAGTTTATCTTGTTTTCTATTGAGTATCTACAGTTTTGTATATCTAACCACATATCTCTGTCTAAATTGAATATAATTATATACTTTGTGTTTTTTTATATTTTACTTCCACTCATTAATTGGTGCCAATAAATCAGATTGTTTTATTTACGTTTATGTATAGTTTTTAAATTAAAAGTCCATAGATTATTATGTGTAAAGGCTATTGGAAGCATCAAGAAGAACGATGTTTTATATCCTGGATTTTTGTATGTATAATCTCTAAATATTTGTAACACTAAAGTGATATATGTGGAGTTAAACTTAAAAATTCTGTTTTCCAAAATCTAGTATTTTAATATCCATAGACAATTATTATTAATTATGCTATTTTGTTTTGACAAATATATCTGATTTAAGTCAGTAGATATGCTCTCTTGAATGTCTTTCCATTTTGTAATATATTTTTTACTTAACCATAAGAACTGTTTTTATGATTGATGATATTAAGTATAATTCTAATTCTAGCATACTAATCCTGCCTGATGACCAATCTCTTATATGGAGTTAATCCTAGTCTTGGTTATTTAGGATACGAGAAAAATGTAAGTATTAAATAATTGAATTCTCTGATGTTTTTTCTGGATGGGGTAGCGATAAGGATTGCATTAAGTATAGAAATGTTGGTAGTATGACCATTTTTATTGTAGTGAGCCTTTCTTCCATTGTAAATGTAAACTTATTCCACTTATTAATAAGTGCATTAGTATTCCCTACATTATTTTTATAATTTTCCTCTATTGTGTTTTAATGTTTCCTGTTAAGATTATTCTAATATATACAACTTTCCATCTTATTTTACATACTTGGAAAATCTCACTTCCATATCATTAACATTTTCATTTATAAGTAAATTTTTGTTTTGTTTTCATTAAAAGTAAGTCCAGATATTTTTCTGAAAAGCCATTACTATTTTAAATACTGCTTTAAGAGAGTTTTGATTGTCATTTAATGTCAAGAGAATATCATCTGAAAATAGTTGTATTTTGGAGTTTAAGGTATTATTTATCTGTATTCCTTTAATATCTCTGCTCGATCTTATAAAATTTGTCAAAGGCTCCATAACTAGAGTAAATAATAATGGTGACAGTGGAAAACCCTGTTTAGTTCCCTTAGTAATTGGAATTGACTCTGATAAATAAGAATCAATTTTTATGTAGGCCACATAAAAAAATATAAAGTAACTCAATAAGCTGTGAAAAATATGTAGAAAAATTGTACTCTTCTAGAGCAAGCAATAAATAATTCCAGTTTACAGTGTCAAATGCAATAGTTATATCCAAGCTAAACAAGGTCAATCTTTGTTTTTTGTTATTTACATAGTCTATTATGGATAAAACTGTTTTAATCAAGTAAATCAACAACGGGACCAAAAACAGGACTAGAAACATCCACAGGAACTAAAGCGCGGTCAGTAGTATTTACAGATGTCAGTCACCACCAAATGCTTCAAATAGCACTAGCTTCAAAGACGAACTTCACAACAGTTGTAAAAAATATAAATAATTTATTTGCCAAAGAATAAAAAGTTAGCACTTTCACCGTAAAGCTTCATCAGACTGTTCAAATCACAAAACAGCACAGCTTTTAAATAGAAGACATATGAAATGATTGGTTCAACCAGTCACTGACATCATCTGAAATTAACTAGGCAAAATATCACGTATAAATATAAGCATAAGGTCTAAACAGCAAAGCTTACTAAACACAAATCTATCTTAATACAAAAATTTCTTTTGATACCCGTCAGAACTGACTAACAAGAGTATACTAATGAACATATGCCATCTATACAAAAAATCATTGGCCATTCAACCCACCCATTAGGACCATATATATCAAACACTGATACACGGAATGTATGAATGAAAATATCATACAGCAAAAGGTAAAATACAAAAGCATTGATTGTGAAAATTCAAAAACCCGAATCCTAGACTTAAAGAATCTCTGCTGGCCATATTCAAACTTAAAACAGGGCAGATAGAACGTCCCTTCATCTGGGCTTAGTTAGTCTTCTGTTTCTAAGAATTGGTCTTAAATTAACTTTATCATTCAGACCAGGTGTTTTATCTGCTTTACAACAAATAACCAACAAATAATAATTTTTTTATTTCTGTCTGAAATACAGAGTATTGTTATGTAAAATGATGCCTTGTCACATAGCTTTTATACAACACCTATATGTTATATCTTTCTAGAGATTTCTAATAAGGATGTCTGTATATTCTTGAAGATAACCTCCATGTGTATTGTCAAGTGCCTATAACTGTAAAGTCATATGCATTTTATAAATAATACTCCACATTCATGCATGACAGAACCATCAATGCATTTGTTGTTATCATTCTTTATTACCAATGTTTGCTATGTACGGGGGTTTGTCATTTCTCATCATGTGGTGGCAACAAGATGTGGCAATGTTAAAGCTGTCTAGCTATTGACATTGTTATGAGGTAAAATCTCTGAAAACCTTTACTTTCAAGGTTACATATCAAAGCTAATTGTAATTGAAGTAACAGCCAGTCATCTCCTGTTTAAGTATATGATATAAGTTAAACCATAACTTAACTACCTACTTGTAATAAGTGAGAACTTAAACAAATCTGCAATAAAATTCAGATTTTATGTTTTATAAACATTATGATAAAACTATTTGGATGGAATTATATTTCAGAGAGGCTTCTCTGTGTGTTATTATATATCTTGCTTCCTATTCCTCATAGTTTACAAAACAACAAGTTCCATCTTTTCTTTGTGACATATATTTCTTATTACATTAGTTTTAAAAGCTGTTATACATAGATATGTAATGCTCACTGTTCATTTTGCTACTTAAATTATGAATTTAATAGAACTGTATAACCACCTTCAAACCATTGCACACATGGATTTTTATGAGTTTCACATTTCAGGTTTTCCATAGTTTAATAGTTTATCTTAGACTACGTTACTGATTGAATTAGATTTATGGCTTCCATCTTTTCCTTCTGATGTTTCTCTAGAACACCCTTCCCTGTTATTGAGTAGGACTCACTATTCTCATTACTGTAGACATGTACAATTTTTTTGGTTGTCTGAACTTAAGATAATTTAATGCCATTTTCAATGAGCTTAGTAATAATATTCAATATACTTATATCCTACAATTAGTCTAATTTCCTTTAAGAAGAAGATTTACACCTTTATAAATGTTATTACAGAATGAGCTCTTCTTGCTGATGGATTATGCATACAAGCAGTCAATTTGTGATAATATTATGACTGATAGTGTTTTCTTGCATTTCCCCCATTGTATTCTCCTTGGTAATGTTCTACTGCATTTACCCTCTCCTGTAGGTTTGCTCAGAAGTGGGCATGATCCTAGTGATTGATATGACAAATGATGATGGTATCTTATGCAAATGACCCATGATTGACACACTATTCAGATCTGCCCCAATGTCAACATAAATAATCATTGAGGGGCAGTAAAATTTCCTTTTGTATGTGATATTTCTCATATTTGTCCTCTAAGTTCTTGTTTTTGAGCCATTCTTCCTCCATTATGTTTTAACTTTGTCCAAACTGCTTTTGTATGAAAGTTGAGAATTAAACTCATATAATGGCTAAAATGTGTTAAGCTTAACTTACAAAAAGCTCTTCTGATAAGTTAAAATGATTCATTAAGACTTAAAATGAAGACTGTTTCTTGTGGTAATGTTTACCTGTACAGCATGTCAATATTAGCCATTTCATTATGATATGTTGGATGAAATTAAACGCGGTGGTGCAGCAGTTAGTGTTGTTGCCTTACAGCAAGAGAGCAAGAGGTTCTCTGGTTCAATTGTCAGCTGGAGCGCCTTCTGTATGGAGTCTGCATGTCCTCCCTGCAGTCTTGTGAACTTTAAAAACATGCAGGTAGGTGCGTGCGTGCATGTGTGGGTGTGCCTTCTTTGAAGGTTGGACACTGGGCTGGCAACGTGACACCATAAAAATCCACTGCCAATCATTAGCGGACCAGAGATCTGCTGTGGCAACCCCTAACCAGGAAAAGCTGAAAGAAGACATCTGAGAAGTCAATGCAACAAAACTAAGCATTCTCCCTTAATTAAAGCCTTTCTATCCACTGAACAATAGCTATCAGACGACCTACTGATCCTGAACCCCAAAAAGACTAAACTCCTACTCTTCCTTCCCCATTCTCTTACTCACCATAAAACCTCCTTTGTCATTAAATCTTCCAACAACACAACTATCCAACATGTTACCCACACAAAACTCCTATGGGTCATTGTTGATGATGAACTAAAATTCAACTTGCACATATGCCAAGGTATAAAAAAACACACCAGAAACTAGGCCTACTGTATCTGAACAAAAAATTTCTAACTCCTGATGCTAGACTAGGACAGGTACTCCTCCTCCCCTCCCTCCTATATGCCGCTCCAATTCTTAGTAATATTCAGGCCACCACTCTGAACAAACTCCAACAAACCTATCACAAAATAGCTAGATTCATTACTAACTCACCATACAAATCACACCACTGTATTGCATTAAACTCTCTCTAATGGCTTGAACTCCCCCAACAACTGCTGCCATCTCAATTTCATATGCTACACTCTATTCTTTACAAACCCTCATTCTGTCCATCTCTTTCTTCCTTAATCTCTACCTATACTCCATCTCAGACCCTCCATACTTCTAACCAGCAGCTACTGGACATCTACCATCCAAAAAAATCTGTAGGCAAAATACTATATAAATATTCTGTCGCCCATGCCTGGAACAAACTTCCCCTTGACATACACTCCATTATCCACTCCACTCAGTTTAAAAATGAACTAAAAGCTCATCTACTCAACTCCAAGACTTACCCCTGTCATGACTCTACTTAGCCTCCTTTCACTCCTTTCACATGAATTTTACACCATTCATTATCTGCAACTCCATGAAAACTAGCATTTACTAATTTCAGTCAATCAAAGACAAAAAGAAAATTGTTTGCACTTAAATATACATGTAAAATATTATGTGTGATTTTGCATATAGACCTTTCCTGTGTGTGATTTTGCTCTATGTATGCTTTCAACTTTATATACTGACCTTTTCCTATATAACAACTTATGTAAATCTCTTTCTGTCTCTTATGTCTGTATTTAACTCAAAAAATGTTACCATTGTATTGTACTGTTAAAGTCTGTTAATGTAGCTTTTCTCCTCAGGTCTCCACTGAAAATGGGCTACTAGCCCAGTTGGACTAACCCAGTTAACAAATGTCAATAAATAAATAAATAAATACATAAATAAAATAAATAAATTAAAAGCAAGATATAGTTTTCAAAACTCTATATCACCTATCCAGATCCTGCAGTTCAAATAATAGCCCTAGAAATGTAAACATATTTCTTTTTAAGTTGTTTGAGGTCACAGCCTTTGCCCCTTTGATGTGCAGCACCAACACAGTTGTTGCATGTCTCCTTCAAGTACATTACCACCAGATTGTCTGTTTAACTTTATACCAGGTTGCTCATGATATCAGCGGGAAATTAGAAGCCATATCTATACTAAATCTTCACCAGTAAGTGTTTGAGCTATGTTTTTTTTTCTTTTTTCCTTCACAGGTCTGTGTATATGTATGAGAAAGCAACTCGTTTAACTTGCAAAGTATAATACTATAATTGTAACAAACTCGCTTGACTCCCGCACAACTTCTGCAACCACCAATCCTAATTTTAACTTTTTAATTTACTGCTTCTCAAGTTGCAACGTCCATTTTTCTTTTATACAAAATGAAACTATATTTAGTCATCGTTTATTGAGAAGTATATATCAGTAAACGTCTCAAAAATCAGCACTATCACCAACATAGTCAATCAAGATAGTAATTAACAATAACAGTAATGAAAGGGCAATAAGGAAGAGCAAAGAAGGAATAAAAAACTTATTTTTCTAACAGGTTTAAAGCTATTTAACCCAGCACTTTGTAACAGGATACAACTATCATATTTTTCTCTTCTATTTTTCCTTCTCATTTAATTATCTTATAGAACATGAATACTATTGGCCTTCTAGTCATATTTTAACAAATAATTTAAATTAGTCACATCATATATGCTTCCATTACCCACCATGTGTACCAGACTAGCCAAGCAATGTTTAGAGAGGAGAAGAAATGTGCATGCTCTGTCTTTTGTAATTGTTATCATTGCTTTAAGTTCAGATAATTTATGCTTGAGAAATTTATAATATATAACCAATGAAAATATAAATACATATAATATAGTGTATAACAATGAATTACTTTTTTCTCTTGTCACTTTCCATCAACTACAAATTAATGTATGAAAAAGAAGGAAAGAAAGAGAAAAGAAGAAAGAAAGAAAGAAAGAAAGAAAGAAAGAAAGAAAGAAAGAAAGAAAGAAAGAAAGAAAGAAAGAAAGAAAGAGACAAAAAGGAGAGGGGGATATATTCTGCAATTCAGCGTTTTAACTGTGAGTTTGGTAGATCTTATAAATTATGCAGTTATTTACATATATTGCTATATATTACAATTATTAATTGTAGGACACCTGCATGAATTCTAATTAGTTTTAATATCTATAAAATAAAAAAACGGAAGTCATTATCTCCCACCAATAATACTTTTATGTTGCTTATATTTGTATCAAAGCCAGACATATTTTATACTTTTGTATATGTATTAATATGCCAGTGTGTATAATCAAGTACCCAGATATCCGAACACATATTAATTATTAACCTTATACTATGAATTTAAATAAAAAGAAGATGAAATTAGTTTAACAATAATTACCTTATTTTAGGATGCATCCAGGTCTCTTTTTAAACTATAAGCATGTTAGCAAGAATCATTTATAATTAGTAGCAATCTGTTTGTTAATTAGACAAACATATAAATAAAAATAAGTGGTCAATGTGCCCAAGCTCACACTTGTAAACTCAAAAGACAGGCACAGCAGATCAGCAAGAGATGTTTATTTTCACTCCACGAACAAACCTCACAGTACAGAAACAAAAACAATAATGCTGCCACAGTTCTCAGCATGTTTTGGTCACCATGCACTTCATCAGAAAAGCTAAACAGTGCTCAGTGTGCTAAATTTATAAGTCAGATGTTATTTGAATCTACCAATGGCATCTCCTAACTAATTAAAATGTTAATACATTCAATTAACATCCTTGTTATTGAAATTACAGATTTCTTAACAAAATAAAAGAAACAATATCACCATCTAGTGGTGAAATAAAAACTTTACACGCAGGAATACATGGTAAAAATGTATATAAATATTGTATGCTCTAAAAACCATTTTATTTTAATACATAAAAATACATAAAAAATGTACCTATGTGCAAAATATTTGAAAAACATGTAAAAACGTATGTATAAAAATATTAAAATGTGTATAAAAAAAAAATATATATATATATATATATATATATATATATATATATATATATAAATATATATATATATATATATATATATATAATATAAATATATATATATATATATATATATATATATGTACAACTGATATATGGGTGAGTAGTTATAACTTGGCTGACCTCAACTTTAATACAGGTTTTAGAGAGATCATTTCATTTAAACCTGGGTGACTGCTAGTCTCAAGCATTAATTGACAAAATAACTCTCTGTATTCTAAAGAGGCCTCCCAAGGACAACCCCTGGGATTGGGGGGTAATACCTCTATGACGAAGAATAGGAATTTTGCAGATTTACATGTTAAAGTATGTTTAAACAAAGCTTTGTTAGTGTGTTCCCTTCCTTACGCCATATAGGTGCATATACACCCTTTGTCTCAGCCTTCTCTCGGTTTTCCCTATATAAAATGAATCACATGCCTCACAGGTCACCATGTATACCAAACCACAAGTATTGCAATTTGCAAATCCTTTAGTGGTGATAATTTTGCCTCTACTTTTCAAATATATTTTCTCATCTTCAGCTTCCACATTTATGTGTGCCCAACTTGTTTGAGAGATGTGTGACCTGTTTTCCACCCTCAAGTATGTTCTTAATGTTACGTCCTTTTTTAAATACTACTTTTAAGAGTTCTTCAAAGTTCAGATTCAAATCTGAAAAACTGGCAAACCTATTCCACTCGTCATTAATAATATTTTTAACTATGTTGGTTTCGCTGTTGAAAGTAATAGCCAAAGCTGAATTGTAGTGTTTTCTATCTACTGGAGAATTGTTTTTAGTGTTGGTGTTGCCAAAAATTTTTGTTGAATTCCCCAGGATAGGCAAAAACCTTGTGGTCCTTGCTGTTTTAACTTCTTGTATCAGTCTTTTTAACAAATCATCGGGGTAACCTCTTTCTCAAAACATACTTGCAATAAATTCACATTCTATCTGGAAATCTGTCTCATCTGAGGTCATCCTGCTAGCTCTTTCTAGCTGACCCTTGACAATTGCCTTCTTTTGATAAGGGGGGTGAGAACTAGAAAAATGCAAGTAGGTGTTAGAAAAGGTCTCCTTCCTATAAATTTTAGATTTCAACCCCTGATTTGTTCTCTGCATGCTCACATCTAAAAAACTAAGTTGGGAACTGTCTATTTTGTAAATAAATTTTAGAAAATCAGTGGTATGTGAGACATATTCGTAAAACTCAAGAAACTGGTCAGCAGTGCCATTCCAAAAAAGACAAATGTCCAAGAAACAACCATAGTAATTCCACAAAATTTTGAAATGGGAATTAAAAACAAATTTATTTTCCCAACTGAGTAATATAATGTTGGCATATAAGGGGGCACAATGTGCACCCATGGCTACACCCTTTAATTGTCTGTAATATTCACGCTGAATGTATATAAAATTTTTTTCAAAATTAAGTCCATAAAAATCAAACAGGTATGAAACTTGTTAAAGCAAATGGAAATTTGACTCTCCATAAATTGCTCAAACCATAAAAGACCTGTTTCATGGGGAATACAAGTAAATAGGTCCACCACATCCAAAGAAATAAAAAATGGGGTATTTGTTTTCTGTAGGGCATCAATGTGTTTCAAAAAAATCCCACAAGTCTTTTAAAATGTTGGAATGTTCCAATATAAATGGCTTCAAATGGAAGTCAATATATTTGGCTAGGGGGGCTGTCAAAGAGCCCTCCGCTGTAACAATGGGTCTAAGAGGTGGGTCCAAATGGTTCTTGTGGACCTTGGGTATACCAAAAATAGAAGGAATTTTTGGTTTCTCAACATGTAGGTAGTTGTAGGTTTCTAAGTCAATAAGCCCCTCAAGAAGTAAGTTGTTAAGACATATTGAAACTTTCCTTTTTGCAATGTTAAACTCATTCAAGGACACTCTTTCATATGTATTTTCATCATTCAACATGTTTAGCATTTTGACTTCATAGTTTATTTGGTCCATCAGAACTACCACTCCTCCTTTATCAGGCTTCATGAATCTGAGATTCTTGTCTGTTCTACAAGAGTCAAGGATGTTGAATTCATACTTTGTGAGATTGGGGGGTACTTTATTAAATTTAAGCTCATCTCTAAGAAGCTTCTCTAAAACATTTTCAGAATTTTTGAGCTGTGGATGTAACGGTGGGTTAAATGTACTCTTTTTCTTTAAAATACTAGTACTCTCTATTTTATCTAAACCATTAAAAGTATCTCAAAGTTCTTTTGTCTCACAAACATTTTAACATCCACCAATAAATCAACCATGTTGGCTTTGACCCTGGGAATGTAGGTAAAACCTTTGAAAAACAAATTGAAATGTGTTTTAGTGACAGTGCGATTAGTGTAATTAAATATTTTAAAACCTTTATAACTGTATACACATTCATTGATAATTATGTCTTCTACAGTTTTTATTTCCACTGCCTGTTCCTTCAATTTTGGTAAAAATGCCGGTTGTTGTAGTTTATGGGTTTTTTCTTTTTCAACCTTTCAGATCTCCGAGGGGAGGGGTATTCTAAATGGTCAGTTTCATTATAAAATGGACCTTGGTCATTGCACATGTCATGGTTGTCAAAAACCTCTTTCTATGCCACAGGTTCGTGGTTGGAATATTTGTTGTTGTTACCCCCCCCCCTGTTTTTGGTGAAGGGTAATGTATGTTATTACCATATTCAAACATGTCTCTGTCAATTTTCTTAGCTTTTCTTTCAAATACTTTCATACATTTTAACTCAACATCCTTCAACATGTCATGATATTTGCTTTTCTCAGTTTCAATACCAAATAACAAGTCATTCACAATTTTCTGATTAATTTCATCAATTGTAACATATAACTTCTCCATTTCTACTTCTTTGTTGACAATGATAGCTCGCATAATACCTAAACTGCACCTATCAAATGCATTAATTAAATCTTTATGAAACTGTGAGCCTTCTCTAACATTATTGGGGTATTTACACACTCGAAGCCCCTTAGGGACTATATTAGATTGAATACAATGTTTCAGATATATATTGTCCAGTTCCATTGATTTATATTTAAAAAGTAAACTGTTCATTTTAGACACCATTTCAACATAAGAATCATGTTTGTTATTTGCCTGCAGCCTAATCAGCTCTTTAAAGTCAAATTTAAACTCAAGCAGGTCTTTAAATTGAATTTCAGTACCTTTGTTGGTAGCAGCTGCAGCAGCTGGTAATAAAGTAGCTGTTTGTTTAACTTGCGACCTAGGGGCTCCACTGGTGGTTGCTGTTACATTTCCAAAGGAAAAAAGATTGGGAAACCCATCCAAACTGTTCCTTTAGCCATGACTAGTCTCTTGTCTCACATTGGATTTGTTGTTTAAGCCGGTAACTGTCCCTTCCATCGAAGCTGGACGTCCTGCTGTTTCCTGGTTGCAGGGAATAAGAGACTGTGTAGAATGTTGTATTAGTGATTGGCTGAGTGGCATTAACACGCCGACCAACTCAGAGAGCTTGCCAGTTTACGAAGTTCACCCACTTCATTGGACTTCCTGGAGTTATCACAGTCATTGACAATATGACTGCTGGAACTTGCTGAAAGATCCATGACCACAAACAAAAAACTAGTAAATAAAAATAAGTGGTCAATGTGCCCAAACTCACACTGGTAATCTCAAAAGACAGGCACAGCAGATCAGCAAGAGATGTTTATTTTCACTTGACTAACAAACCTCACAGTACAGAAGCAAAATCAATAACGCTGCTACACTTCTCAGCACATTTTCGCTGACATGCACTTCATCAGAAAAGCTAAACAGTGCTCAGTGTGCTAAATTTATAAGTCAGATGTTATTTGAATCTACCAATGGTGTCTCCTAACTAATTAAAATGTTAATGCATTCAATTAGAATTAGACAAACATACTATGAAATTATTTAAAGAAGAAAAGTATTTTTCCTTTAGTTTCTCTTTTTTCACTTGTTTTCCAGGTATTTCTACCTGCCTTTTCAAAGAGCTGTTAATCTGTTCCATATCCTCTACCTGGTCAGTTATGTTTTTTGTCTTTAGAAAAGTTATGGCATTGTCTGAGTCCTCAAGGATTTTAATGTCATCTGCAAGAAATATCTTAAGCCTGGCTGGGAATAACGGGTGAATATTGATTTGTTTCTTCTTCAGCATTTTAATCAAAGGAAGAAAGTTGTTTCTTTTTGACATCACAGAAGTCAAGCAATTATTGGCAGACTTTATTGTTCTGCCCCTAATTTAAAGGGAAATTTTGCCCAGGCAGTTTTTAAAATGAGTTCTTTGTTCTGTGAAGAAAAAAAAATTTACAATAGTATATCTCGGTTGTGAATTATTTTTAATTGCAACAAGAGTAGTCAGAGATCTGTGTGCTCTTTCAATTCCATAAGATATTGTTTCTGGTAAATCAAGAGCTTTAGGTAGCCAAGATGTTAAAACGTTTGTTATATTACCATCTTCTATCTTCTCAGGTAATCCAAAGATGTGAATATTGTTCCTCAAAGACCTACTTTCCAAGTGATCTCTTTTTTCTAAGAGTAAAGTGTTTTGTCTTAGCAAGAATTTAGTATTGTTTTCTTTCTCTACTAATCTCTCTTCTATGTCATTACATGACACTTCTATTCCTGATATTTGAGCTTTCTGTTGGTTTAGAGATACCAGTATTTGTTCCATTTGCTTGGAACATATTTCTTTAAAGTTGTCCAGCTTGTTGTCTATTTTGTCCATTTACAGTGAAAGCTCTTGTATGTTGGTTAAAGCAGTCTGAAAGTCCTTTCTCATAAGAGATTCCTGAGAGTTCAGTTTTGTGACTCATTTTGTTTTCCAGTGAAAGATCTTCTGTGTAAATGTTTGACAGGAAAATAGTTTTAAAAGTAGAAAATATGTCATTATTATCTTCCAGAATAGTTAAAAATATTAGTATTCAGTCAAAAATGCCAAATAAGGTAACTTAGAAATATAATTTCCTGCCAGAAAATAAATAAAATAGCAGAGCACAGGAAAACTGCTGCTAGCCTGTCAACATTCCGATTGGAAATCCCGAGCACCACAACTTTGAACAGGGCCACTGTTATATATTTATTTTTCTATTTAAGTGCAGAAACAAAAGCATCCCTAGTGTTATGGCACACTAGGCAGTTGCCAGTTCACCTGTGCATAATACCGGCTGCAATAACATGTAGCTATGCAACTGATATTTACTGATGGTTAATAAAACAACTGAAAAGTATTATCAACCAAACATGACTCATACACTTTGGAGTGGCAACCTCTGAGAGCAGGGTTAGTAGGGTCTGACTTTAGAAAGGAAGAATATAAAGATGACAGGTGAAAGTTAAATTCTAGATCTATATGACCAATTCTTATGTTTTTGTAGAGACCTTGCTGAAGTGTCTTTAGACAACATAGGAAATGGCATTGTCCTGGGCATGGTTAAAGCATATGGAACAATATTCAGCTTTATCCCATACTTCATGGATTCACATTTAAGCACACTATCTTCACCAAAAACATCAACACTGACTTAATTAATTCAGACAGTTAGGCCCACATTGCATGCCATAGCACCGATGAGCAGATTATTTATATGCAGACCTTATGTGTGGACCATCCAGCATATAAACCTGTGACTCAAGCTTGTGCATGTTCCAATCAGACATGGCTAGAAATTTACTTCTATACTTGGTTTGCCTGCATGTCTACATAGTTCTGTCTCTGCTACAGGCAACTGTGGACACCTTGAAACATTTCTATAGGTAACACATGATATCACAGTAACATTGGCCCTTGTATTAACTTTTGAAACTACTTGAGTTTTATGAATAGGAAGTCTCACTTGTTAATCTGCACTGACATCAGAAAAAGTGGACACTGAACCCAGGAAAAGGGCTTTCTGAACATTATTTTTGAGATGATTTTTAAAAGCAAGTTCTTTAACTAGCTAACTAACTTTGTCTTAAAATGTTAGCAAAATGGCCCAGATGTTTACATCCCTCACATCTTTTGCCTTGTACTGTATGCTGCTTTGGCACAGCATACTAACAGGTATATTGTATGCATTTGCTATGCTAACACTCACCCACTCTACATCTCACGCATTCAGTTACGCTGATCTGTATTTATATGTTTTTGAACTTACCGTTTTATCTGCATTTCACCTCACACAACTCATTTATCATATTTAAATTACCATTTGGCTTCTTTACCACTTCTGTGTGCATGTCTGTCTGGTGATTTATCTGGCCTTTGCTAAAGTTACATTTATTTTAAGTTGTAGTTTTTGAGACATTTCAACATCAGGAGTCTAGTGACAAATCAACACATCTTTTATTTTATTAAATCCACAGTTTTCAACAAGTTTATATGAGTACCTTTCGAAAGCTTCATTACATTCATTTTTGGCTTGTACACATCTGTGAAAGCATGCCCTTTTATGTATAATGCCTAGAGTAAGTGAGGTGAGGTTTTTGTTTAAATAGTGCTTTACTAGTGTATGTATCAGCAAGCATATTCATTCCATACCTTCTCTTTACAGTACAGTAACTTTAGCAACTATCCCTGAAAATATACAGTATTTCAGCTGGAATATTTTTAACTGTGCTGGGTGAACTCGCTCAAGTGACTGGGAACTGGAAAGTGTTAGAAGAAAGAAACTTGCAGCATCAAAAAATCAATGTAGGTCATAGTCTGGACTTTGATTATTTAACTGGCTATTTAACTGGCTTGTTATTAAAGTATTTGGAGAGCACACCACCAGAGACGATATTCAAACAGCATCTGTTTTATATACTCCCCCAAATCTGATAAATAAACTCTACATGCATTTTTCTCCCCCTTAGTTGTTGTTGGGTAAAATAGTGAGCAAAATTACCTATAGCTGTATTTCACTCCCTCTTAGTTGCTGCGGAAAATAGTAAGCTTAATTACCTATAGCTGTAGTTTTGCTCCTTATAGCTGTCTATAACTGTTTTGTGTTTTGTGTTTGCTGTAGTATGTTACAATTTCCCCAGAGTGTTGTTTACAAATAAATGAAAACTACTTGCTTTAAAACTAAAAATTACCAGGAGACTACTGTTCCTTTAATTTCCTAACTACCTTCAACCCAGACCATTTTGTTGATTGTTTTTTCTGGTCCCTACCATACTGACTGTTTCTACCTAATCCATTCACTCTTGCTTCACTAGGGCTGTCTCCACTCCCGTACCCTACCCCCATTTCCCACCACCTCCACTATGCCCAAACCTATTTCCAAATAGCCACTCCCCCTAAATAAAGCAATCCAATCGCAACAAAGAAAAATACATATTTATAGCATTCCAATTATTACATTGCATCATACTAACTCCCATATATGTCACACTCCTCTTACTTAACTACCTACTATTTACGTCTTTTAATGTAATAAGTCATAACTAGACAAAATAATAGTTTTAAATTCTCCACATATCAAAACTCAGTTACAACTAACAATTATTCCTACCCACCTATAACATTATTACTTTAACTTAGATCAGAAACGTGAGTAGTAAGCAATATGATAACTTTATACTTATTAATATTATTATTTCAGTCTATTATGGCTTACATAACCTCTCATCATACAGAACTTATGCACAATCTATGTACACTACTCTCTTCCCAGACCCACTACAATTAAAGCATACAATTTTAATAATAGCATCAACTATCTATAATCCCACAAACATAAACCATGTAGCATTTTCCTTACTTACAACAATCGTATCCTAATGTTATACAGAAATGCAATACATTTATATCAAAATACTTAAACTTTATAGTTCATGTTGCATCACAGCTCATACCAAGTATAGATATTTACTCCAACTCTGGCCCCCAAACTAATCCAACCCATCATGATTTTCACACCCCAAACCAGCCCCAACTAACTCCACCCAGAAAAGGTACTGAGTTACTACTACTTAATATAAACCTCAGAAGCGTCATGAACAAAATTCAAGATTTGCATGCCATCCTTGCTCTGTATAGTCCAGGTATTTATTTATTATTTATTGACATGTATTTACCAGGAGAGTCCACTGGGCCAAACAGAGCCTGTTTTCAGGGGCGGTCTGGGGAGAAAATCTCCATATGAAACACATATAGAATACAAGGACATCAAGGCATATATTTTGAGTATATACAGGACCAATGGCGGAAGAGATTTCTAAACAGTAGAACACCTAAAGTATATACATTACACTTGATGCACACATAATAAAACTAATTACAATGTAGAACAAATATAGCTGATGTAGAAGTATGGGTGAATATAAAAAACTTATGTAAACACACTAGACAATAGATATAGCCTCATAACAGAAACCTAGCTAAAACCAGACATCTCTAGCAATGAAATAAAAGAATGAAGGGAAAGAAATTGCTGTTCTGAGCATTCGTGCTTTAGTGCATTTGCTCTATATGTGTCGGTGAAGAGGCATTCAATTAAACGCCTCTTCGCTGTTGTAATATAGACCCCTTAATAGTTGTATATATGTCATTTATGTAATTCATACTTGGAGAGTCACTGAAATCAAAGTTAATTTCCTTGTATGCGTTCATACTTGGCCAATAAATGTGATTCTGATTTTATATGGACTGGACCTCCTGTAGCTCACAAAATCCCACTGACCACATTAACCTACACGGTTTCTCAAAAACAATCCAAACTTGTACTACATTAAACAAAACATCAAACAAACATTCACTCCTGGACTGGATCTTTACTAACAGGTCAAATTTATCCCTACACTCTCTCTCCCAGACAGCTCAGTGACCATATTCCAACCTACATCCTCCGACACCAAATAAATCCACAAAAGCTTGCCACCTACCACCAAAGCCAAGATAAAAAAAAAATGCATCCCTCAAGACTTCATAACGAGTTTAAAAAATTCAGCAGGTCACCACTGAAAAATCTCCCTTCAGATACTGCAATTGAATACTTTAATGCAACATTCTTCAATATCCTAACCCCCCCCCAGAAGAATAAGGATACAATCCAATTATGCCCCCTGGTTAACCAAACAAACACGATTTCTGTTAAAATCTAGAGATAAGGCCTTGGAGAAATGGTTCAATGACAAAACTACAAATAACAAACAAACAAATACATCTAGAACTATGAAATACATTTAAAAAGACATATTAAACAGGACAAAATAAATTACTATAGCAGTATCCAATCAAAAAAATCAAAGAAACCAACAAATATTCTGAACTATCATCAACAAATCCTACAGCCAGGACAAACTAGTACTCCCTCCCAACACTCATCAATACTAAAAACAGCATAGCCTCACAATTTAAGGATACTTCACTGAATCCATACTAGCAATAATAATTGCTCTTCCTCTACCAAGACTCACATAGTACCAATGCTTGAGCCCAATAACTTCTCTTTCCAACCTCTCCCAATAAACATCTTAGTTAAATATCTCAAAAGGCTTAAACCTACTACACTTATACTTGCTGCCGACTATCTACATGCCGAATATCTAAAACTCGCTGCAGAAGCAATATCCTATCCAATATCCATATTAATAAATCGATCCATTTCAGAACAAGTCCCTAAAAATTGGAAAGTATCATATATCATCCTTCTACATAAAGGTGGAAACTCAACAGAATTATCAAATTACCAGCCAATAGCTTTACTATCACCATTATCAAAATACTTGAGAGGTGCATCCATTCACAAACCTTAAACTATCTAATAGCCAACAATCTTCTGTCTAACACTCAGCATGGTTTCCATCCTAATCTTAGTACCACCACTGCCCTTGTTAACTTTACTAATATTATTAACCACCATCACAATGAAGGCAGTTTAGTTTCCTCCATCTTTCTTGATCTGTCCAAAGGTTTTGATATTGTCTCTCATTCTAAACTCGTAGCTACACTCTCAGAACTTAAACTTAGCCATTTTGCACTTACTTGGTTCCAGCAATATCTAACTGGTCATCAGCAAGCTGTAAAATGGCAACAAAATCTCTCTTCACTACTGTCTGTAACCTTGGGAGTACCACAGGGATCTATTCTGGGTCCTCTCCTTTTTAATATCTTTGCTAACAATCGTCATACTGCCACCCCACTTGCCTCTGTAGTTCAATATGTGGATGATTCCACCCTGATCTGTGCTGCCCTACATAACAAAAACTCCAAAAAATCACCCAGGAGTCATTCAATGCAGTGGAATGTTGGCTAAACAATGCACAACTTATACTTAACCCTAAAAAAAAAACTCATGCTCTTCTAGCCAACTAGAGCTGCAGACCACTACCCATAATTCAATATACCATCATCAAACCATACAATTATTTCTCCAGTTTTCCAAACAAAATTACTTGGAGTGGTTATTGACCATAATTTGAAATTTGATATAGACATATCGCAGACATAAAAACTTCACAAAAGAACTAGGAACCATGTACAGAAATCAGCACTTTCTAAACAAATCTTCAAAGGCCACTATAGCAAGAACCTATCATATCTCGTTACTACTATATGCCTCACAAATTCTTACAAATATTAAGAAATGTAACCTAGCAAAACTCATAACTTGCTATAATAAAATCACAAAGTTTGCTGCAGAATCAAATTTCAGATCCTATCATTGTTTGGCTTTAAAACAACTATCTTGGTTTGAACTGTCTCCTTGCTTATAATCAACTCATGTTGGCCCATCGAATACTAAATCATCCAGAAAAAACACCAGTACTTCAAAATCTACTAATACACTGCTCCAATAACAGGGTATTGCATTCCATTAACAAATCCTTCTTAAATATATCCAAACCTAACAATGTAGCTGGAGATTCACTTTACTTAAACTGCATAGACAAAACTTGAAATTCCCTGTCATTAAATATCAGAACAACTACTAATACTTCCAACTATAAAAAAACTCTGCTCCCCCTTTCTAGGCAGATCTGAAGAAGCACCAGCAAAAGTGCTGGTCCCACGAAATGTTCAGGACATTTAAGTACCTCCTCAAACAGGCACCTACTGCTGATGATCACCAGCATGCTTAACCAGAACAGGACACATCTTTGGGGTCCTGTGCTAAAGAATTTCATTAGCAGACTTAAAATTGGACATTAATGCAAGTTTGGAGTAATATCTCTTGCGCGTGTATTTTTGAATGAATGTTTATTGGGTCACTGGATTATCTGCATGCAGGGACTTTGCTGTTGACAGAATTAACTACCTGTTATTCACATAAGAATAGTTTTTTGCATCAAGCACAGTGTTTTGATAATTTTGCTGTTAACACTCATCTCCTTGGCAATACTGCTAGTTGGGAAGAATAGAATTGCCAAGCAAAAGTTACAAAGTTGGGGGAAAACACTGATTTTTTTATTTTAATGGGGCCTACTATCACATAATGCTATAGTCAAGACAGATCAGTGTGTGTTTTCTACATTATTCAAGCTCCCATAGCCATTTTCACAGGGAGCTGATCTTTAAGCCTTAAACCATCTGTAATCCTTAAACAATTTCATCTTTTTGTTCCAGTGCACCCTAGTTTCAGTCACCAGAAAGAAAAGAGGCATTCCCAGCATAGCTGTTTCCCAGCCGATCTGTTTCCTCCAACACTTTCCACCAATTTAAGCCCCTATGTGTCTATTGACATGTTCCTCTGTATCTCCTCCCCTTCTAGTGCTTATGTCCAATCACCAATCCTAAGAATTTTCCCACTGATTGGCCTCCTGTCGATCCATGTTTGGTCATTATAGACAGGGACCCTCCCTCCTCTACATCACAATCTAGGTCGCCTCAACCCTCTCCCTCCATCTAGCTCACTGACAATCATTATTTTTCGATTTTTTCTCACCATTTAGCCCCTCCATCACTGTCAGCCTCACTCCAATAGGCTGGATTGTTAAAATTAATGTGGTGGCTCAGTCACACCCCTTTCTACGTAGACGTCCATGCCCATCAACTGGACCCTATCACCGTCCAATTTTGAGTTCCTACCATTCTTTCCATTAAATTACTAGTTCATGAGTTTTACTTCTTTGTTTGGCTCACCCCCTTGTCTGTTTCAGCCTATTGCTTTCTCAAGTCTCTTCCTGCCCTCAACCTAAAGTCCCCAAATGACTCCCCTCTCCTTTGCAGCAATTGGCCACTCCAAACTTTCCCCATTGGCCCAAGTTCCATAGTCAGGTCTCATTTTCCACCAATAAAAATTTCCAGTTGGAATATTTTTTTCATTGGCTAAATGTCTGCATAAACCTCCTATCAGGATCCCTTCGCTCTCTTCTTGGATGAATAAGATCACTCCCCCTACACCTAGTAAAATGTAGAGGCAATAGATGGGCAGCATGGATGAATGTCAAATATGAATAGCAATTGTTTTACAAATATCCTTGGTTTCACAAACACAGATATATATTAACAGATTAACTTGTTTTTATACAGCGCTCATCTGCCTTGGTATCACTTCTGTTTTAACTAAATAAATGTTTTTTTCTGCCAAAACTACATTTGTGATTTCAGATAGGGAATGATTTTTAAGTAACTAATAACAATATTGTTGGATTGTTTGCCATACCTGCATAAATAAGCTGACTGAATATCACTTCAATATGCCAATATAAAAATGTTTTATTCCAAAGCTGGGCACCTGTTTACTCCAGTTATTCATTTTATTAATTTTTGTAGTGGCATTTGACATGAGTCTACTGGCTAACAGATTAGAAGGTGGTTATCCATTCCTGGGGTCCCTCCCCTGGAAGTATGTACTTTAGTGTCTATAACTTTAAAAAACTTCTCAAACCACTGCTATCTGAATCCTGGACCTGCTCTTGCACAAACCCTGATTAGGAAATAGATGTCCTGGCAGCTAAAATAACACAACCCGTTATTTTTGGATTTGGATAGTATACCCTACTAGGACATGTACACTTAACTTCCTTGTTTTTTTTTACCTTCAATCAGTGCTGCTATTCTTTTTATTCCTACCTAGACTATATGATGTATTAGTGAAATGTATAACATGTATTTTTCATTTTGTGGTTGTATCTGAGATTGAATCAACATTTGTATCTGTACATTGTATATGAATCATACTGTTAATTATAAATGTGGAGCTTTTCTCCCTGGGCCTCCACTGAAAAAGGACATTTTGTCCAGTCAGGCTTTCCCCATAAACAAATGTAAAATAAATAAATAAAAATAAAATTTCTTTCTAGACCTTGCACAGTGACAGTATCATCCAACCACAGTGACACCATAGCCTTGAAAATCATGAATCTCAAAACTGCCATACTTTTGAGGAACTCAAGTTTTCTACAGCTATGCCTAAGTTTCTTCCCTGCCACAAAAAAATGACCAATAATGGCACTGCATTTATATAGGATTTTGGAAAAGATGACATGGGGGGGGGGTTATTTAACATTTGTTTACTGGGACAGAGCCCATTTTCAGCAGAGGCCCAGGGAGAAACACTCCAGACACATGCTTGGAATGTGGGAGGAAAGTGGAGGGAACCCATATGAATGCAGGGAGGACATGCAGACTCCCCACAGGAAGCACACCAGCCAAGAATCGAACCAGAGAACCTATTGCTGTGAGGTGGCAATGCTAACTGCTGCACTATTGCATCATCCAGGAGATAATACACTATGAACAAAACCTTTGGTAGGGCAAAGATTTTAACCACCTGTATTTTGATGTGGAATTATGGTGCTCAGGTATCCACTAAGTCCAGTTGTGTCTTGATATCATTAAAAACCGGGACTATATTTAGCTCAACCAACTTTTTGAGATATAGTGACATCCAGATGCCAAAGTATGGATGTTTAGTAACAGCCATGAGGGAAAGATCATGTTCTTCTAAATGATTAAAAAAGGTGAGGGGCTAAGGGGAAACAGAACAAACTTCCTTATGATAATATATCAGGCTGTGTTTTCAAGGTACGAGAGGAAGGGACAAGCTTGCAACTGAGAGACAGCAACCCGTATTGCACAATCATCTGCAAACCTTGTGGCTAAGGGAAGATGTAACCCACTAAGCACTATATAGAATTTTAAGAAATGGAAATGGAGGACCAGATCAGAACATACACAGTTAGCACAAACAGCAAAGGTGGCAGGAGGCAACTTTTTTGTGCTCCTTATTGGAGATATATTTTGGCAGATAAAACTCTACACATTGGATTTATATACAGTAATTTACACCATTCTACAAATGTCTGGGGAAAGCCCAGGGTTTAAATGTCCTGCCAGATATAGCAACACAAGGCGGAATGAAATACTTTGCTAAAATGTAGTAATAGCACCCATGTCAACTTATTCTGCATGTTGTATACGGCTTGCATGTTGAGCCATATATAAACCAAATCTGTTCTTCCTGCTCTTCCTTTGATAAACCACGATGCATACCATACTCTTCATATCTCCACTCCCTTTCTCCATTGCAAAACTCTGTTCTTTACTGAACACAAATGTTAACGCTTGTATTACTGTATTTAAATTTTTATTCTGTATTGTATTTCAAACTTTGCACTACTGTTCTTGTATTGTATTGTATTGGACATCTTTTTGAAACATTGTATTTAGCCTCTGTGCATGTGCCTAATGATCTTTGTAAACATCTATGTACAATGTATTACACTTCTGTATTGTATTTTTTGTGGTGCTCTTCTTCTCGGGCCTCCACTGAAAATGGGTCCCTGACTCAGTGGACATTCCCAGTCAACAAATGTCAATAAATAAATAAACAAATATGTCTACTTACTTGCTGATATTAATCAGAAGTGTCAGTAATGTCAGCATCTTCTGTTTTGTAAAAAATGGCAGCTCATTAAGAATGATATTAACAGTTTGGTCATCATGAATACACTGTCATTCGGCACTATACTCTGCATTATAGGATACATCATTCTTAACATGACAATGCTATACAGTTGTTTTAAAGTGGCAGCCATTATAATACATATTCACCTTATGCATAGACTCAAGCAACTCTACATTATCATCACAACATCCATACTAGTTTGGTTTGAAAGTTCTCAGAAGAAGAAAATGTTGATTTTTAGGGACCCTGATGGGCATTACTGATGACAGCTTTTAGAAGAGGAATTAAGGGGGGATGTAGGGGACTCCTATATTTATCGCTGCATGATCCCCTTCCTCTCAATAATAGCTGAGCAATGAGCTACTTTGGCCTGTTATCTTTAATTCAGGGATTTTTTGAGAAGGGGCTCAAACCTGTTTTTAATAAGCAGCAATACTCCAGCCCCTCCCTTCCTGCCCACTCTTAGCAATGGTCTCTTCTTCATAAACCCCTAATATTGTTGGGCAGTTTTGTCCAGTAAACCATATTTAATGTTTTAACCAGAATGCTTTGACAGCGACTATAACTGGTTTAACATACAAGACCCATGTCTCCAGATGTGTCCACATATTAATATTACTGCAATTCAAGATGGCAAGCTTGATTGCCCTAGATTGAAAAAATGTCGAACTATTGACAGAACTGTTTCTGTAGGCAGATGGGTATCATACATGGCTGGGACACACTTTCCCAGGTCTTTTTATCTTCAGAACGTACCATAAAATCATAAGTTTCTTTAGTATTTTGAGAGGACAGTCATACAGGTGGAGCAGTATAACACTTAGACTGCATTACTTGCCAAAGGCCATGTCAGTGTCTTCAACCACCTGTTCCACTGCACCTCAGGGACTATGTGCAACAGAACTGTCCCTTCTGTTACACTGGAAGCAGCACAAGTGTAGATATGGGTCATTCCAGAATCTGTAATGAAAGCTAGTCTGAAGAAAAGTATAGTGCCTTTTAATAAGATTGACAAGTTCTTTCAGTGGGCACTTCAGCTATCTCAAGCTGGTAAGAAAGAGTGAGTGCTCCATTATGTGGAATTACTGTCCAGATTTTATTGGACAGTAGTAAACTACCTACCACAAATTTAGTGCTGGAATTATAGAGAGGAGCCTAATTAGAATTAGAATAAAAAGGGTATCACCAGAGATCCCCTGCAACTGGCTTTAACTGGCATCACCAGGAAGAAACTGAGAGATAACTAAACGTAATTAACATAAAAGTTGTCCAATATTAAGGCTTTCAGATATAGACCCTACTGCCTGAGAAATATTGACTGCATTCAGTATACTTTGCATCCAGTATATGTGGCAAAGAGCTTACTGTTGCTGGTGATGCCACATATATGCTTGTTTTCTGACTAGTGTCCACTGAAATACTTAGTACTGCCAATCTAAAAGTAAATTTAATAACACACACATCACGAGGAGGGCAGCCTTACTTTCAGCAGGCTGTACTTGCAAGTTTTTAGCACTAGTTAGCAGTAGCTGTGCTTTAACATGGAGCAGACAGGATTCTGAGTGAAAGCGCTTGCCTATTCTTAGATGAACTCTCTGTGTTATAGCATTAAGAAGCAGCCCTTCTATTTGGAAGGAGTGCCTCCAATGCATAAAACCAGCAATGCACGGTGGGCAGTCTGCTAACCAAAATGTTGGCAAATGAGAGTGAATAGGAACTGAACTGGTGGGCATCATCTAAGTGATATCACTAGCATTTGGGGATGGTGTGGCAGGACTAGGAAAGGACACACAGAGTAGCACTTGGGGATTTTATTCATGAAAACAACCATTCACTCTTTGCGCTGATTTACTTTCTTTGGGCACAGCTGTCCAACTTTTGCCTTGGTAACTTGACAGAGGAGTGGCTTTGAAATTATTACAAAAGAAGCCATTCAACATTCAGCACACTTTACACTGGTTAATCACTGCTGTATTATTTTATTGAGACACTTTTTGGTATTTCTGGTCTTCCTTGTTACCAGTGTTCTATAGCTTTACCATATGTAACACTATGGCTTTTTAGTTCTTATGCTATTTACCTATCAGTATCCATAAAATTCTGAAATAAGAATGTGGACAAATGTACACAACGTGGCACTCAATGATTCATTAATAAGACATGCAACATCACTTTTGTCACTCTGTTTTAATGTTATGGCAATAAACTTCCATCACCATCTATCACTCCAGTCTGCTTTTTAACAAGCATAGTAGACTTATCAGTCAAGCAGAATACTGCTCTGATTTTGTTTTTAAAAGTAAGGCTATACGTTTCTATCAATGGTTATCTATCACTTCTCCAAGGAATGGACTAGACTGGTAATATTAAGGATTGTTTCATAGCTGTTATAAGTCACCTAGTAATTGACAACAAATTTGCTGATCTCAGATTAGTAAATGTGCTATTATTTCAGGGAATACATCCCAGCTACCAATTGCTCTGTACCTTTTTGGCAGTGACTTCACAGAGATGTCTGCCTACTTCTGAAGCAGATAAAACAATGATTTATTATCATTATCATCACCACTGCGTTTGCTACAGAACTGCAGTCCTACACAATCTGAGTGGCCTGAGGAATGCTGCTTTAGTCCTCACAAGGGCTTGGATATGTTCTTATTAATGATGCAGTGGAAGACAGCATGATTGCTTGACTGGACCTTTTATATGATGCATTGCTAAATCAACAGCAGTAAAGAAAGAATGTTTTTAATCCATTAATGATGTTCCAGGCATCCAAAGTAAACATATACAGCCATGCTTCTTCACATTCTCTGAGGTGAATGATTGAATATAATGCATGTGGTAATGAGGAACAAAACACACAGGCACACAAGCACACACGCACACACACACACACACACACACACACACACACACACACACACACACACACACACACGCACGCACACACGCACACACACGCGCACACACGCACATGCACACACGCACACAAAGAAACAGGAAGAAGGGAAAAACCACATACACAGAGTAACAACAGGGATTGGCTATGACCTATAATGCCGACCACCTGACCTTTACTCTGATTTACTAACTTCAGACAGAGCTACGTTCGTCCTGCTTCAGTTACTTAACATAAGCACTTATCTGGATGCCTTTATCTATTACCACTCTACTTTGTTACTAATGCTTTCCAGCCACCAGCCTCTCTTTTTATGTTTAACATTTATTAAGAAAGATTTTTGCATTTTCTTTTGGAAGAAAAGAAATTTGGGTTTATTCTAGAACTGTTTTCAATGCATCCATCAATTTCACTACAACAACTGGTCCTGCAAAACGTGGGTGGTCTGGGGAGTGGAGCTTTGCCCAGCAATCTTAAAAAACTTGATCTTGAAATAATAAACAACATCAAGTGCATTGTTTTAACAATGCAGCACATCCACAAGGTAGATGCATAGTTGTTAAACACAGTAATTAAAGAAGACAGCTCTTACATCAACAGTCCCAAAATAGCTAACAAGCTCACATCTTACAGGAACTCAGGAGACTACATTATATGTTCCTAGTCTTTCAAGACATCTCCCCATTTTATGCATTTAAGTACTCCTTATTTTAAGTTAAGTTTTAGATATAAAGAGGTAATGTTGATATTTGCCATTCCAACTGCTGGAATGCAGGGTTCGCACAGCTCAACTTGGCCCTCTGAGTCTCCAGCATGTAATTGACTTTAGAATACAATCATAAAAAAGCACAAATCTGATTATTTCACCATAGTAACAAATGCCCACATTTATTACTTTTTATTTATATTTATTAAAAACTAACCAACCAAAAATAAAATCTCAAACAGAGAAAACCATAATGAATCAAGGGATTTCTTGAAAAAAAGAAAAAGCAGCTGAAAACCATGGGTATAGATTACTGTGATTAGAAAGAAGATAACTTCAGTACACAAATACAGACATAAACATTTAACTTCTGGGTCATGTTATACTGAAGAGATGGAAAAATTATCTTCCCACAATGTCTAGCACAAGCATAGGTTAAACAGTACCCTCAGCAGAATGTAAAACCATAAGTGTCAATCAGTTGCCAAGAGTTACTAGTAATGACAAGAAAAAAGTACAGGATGATACAATCATATGTCATAGTAATACAGTCACCGAAGCCAACCATATTTAAAGAAAATATTTTAATGCAGTAATCAATAGTGGTAAAACAATCTTGTAATATGCATAGTTGCTGTTGATTAACATGTGGTGTGTATCTTTGTAAATGAAATCCAAGGGTGACGCATAAATAAAAGTAGTAAGAAATGCTTCCATACAAACAGGTCACAGTGAGGATAGAACAAACTGTCAAACTACTGAAGTGGCTGAGGTAGAACACGCAGCCGAGGAATAATGTGAAGCAGTGGAGTCCAAAATAGACAAGTACAGACTGGGTCCGAAAAGCACACACACGCGCACACGCATCACACACCCACTTACACGCGCGCGCACGCACCATACACACACTTACACACACACACACACACACACACACACACACACACACACACACACACACACACACACACACACGCACACGCACACACGCACACACACAAAATCCTCATTCCTGTCTTGTTCCTAGACCAGTCTGAAAACACAATTTTTGCCAAGACATGCAGGCCAACCAACAATTACAGAGGTCCAAAATAGCATTAGTGTCCGGAATGAAGAACCTTATGAACCAGTCAGATGGGCAGACAGACCAGATCTGTGTGTGCAACAACACTGTAACACAAGCATAACTACACATGAAAAGAACAGACATATTGCAAGAACAATAAAAATTATATGTTTAAGCCAAGTAGCCAACTGACACCAATTGGAAAAAGTGTTTTCAAACATACTGCATAATATATGTCACTCAAAGAACTTATGACCTATGATATAGCATCTTAAGAGAAGTGTTTGCAGTAAGCTGTAAATTTTGCCTAATACAGGAACATTTATGCAGTATATGATACTGCAAATATAGACAAGTAGTGGCGTACATTTGATGAGCTATGTTGCATTTGAGGAAGAAATAGCCAGGTATGGATTATATGTCAGACAGTAGCAGGGTGCCTGACGCTATTACATTAGATACAAATTTAAAATGACATACTGTATGAAGAAATAGTAGGCGAATGGTGTATATAGGGAGTGATAAGTGGAGAGTAAACATATGTGCTTTCAGCTATAGGTATAAAAATCAATGGAATTTAAAAATCAAAAATGGCATACCTAATAGCAGGCATTCTGTGCTTGAAGGAGGAATACAAATTTAGCAGCTTTAAGCATTGATTTTGTTGCAGAAGCAATTATGATATAGATACAAATGCCTTTGTTTGACTGCACAGTCTGGTTGTTCACGAGATGATGCAATAACCAAGGCTTAGCATACTTCCTCTTTGGACCTTCTGTTACTCATTAGGGATAATGCTCTAACTGAAGATGCTGCAGCTCCAGAAGTCTTGAGTAAACAAAGTTGGAAGTTAGGGTAGAGGTTAAGGTTGAGAGCTGGAGTACCTGTGATATAGTGTTTGACATCTTTGGCCTTCATTGTGGGTGGGGGGGGGATTTGGCATTATAGTTAAGGTCTTTGTCTTATAGATACAACTTAGCCTATTATTCATGTATGAACCTATAAGGTTGAGTTGCACAGTAATCTCACCCTAGGTCGAAAGTTGACATGCCTCATACCACTATACCTGAAAAATACACTGAACACTGAAACTCCCTACTTATAAAACCCTAACATGGGTCCAGAAGGCAGGCAAGTTTGAACACTTGTTAATATTCATATTTGACATTCCAATTGTCTGAATGCAGGATCTGCACAGCTCAACTTGGCTTTCTATGTCTCAAAAATGTAATTGCAAACCCACATAGGATATTTTGCTACTCATTGTTTGAGTTACATGTTTTGAGAATTCTCAGCCTAGAAACCTCAAATCTATAAATGGCAACTCTGTAAAACTTATATATTACATTTAGGCTTTAGACAAGGAATACCAGGGTATGGCCTCCCTGTGATGCACTGAATGTACAGTCAGTGTCTTATGAAAGCTGTAGGTATGCATAAGATTAAAAATCATTTTAATGCAAAGGACTGAAAGACAGACATTTCACAGCAGTTGTACAAATGGATAAGCTTCTAGCCAATAAATAATCATCCATTCTTCAGACAGATGTAATGAGTAAACTTTGTTTTAAAAATACGTGCTCTAACAAGGAAAGTAGTTGAATCAGCTGTTGAATGCTATATATCAGTAATATTGTTTAATGAAAAAAGGGTATAAAAGACATCCATAACTAAAAATATGGAACACAAACATATTCATTTAATGTTGTAAAATACCCCAGCTTTTCTGACTAGTGGATTAAAGATGCATTGCTAGTCTCGCATAAGTTGAGGGCAGAAACCAGCTTATTACATAGAGCACTGCAATATGTGGTTCTGAAAACAAGGTAACACTAGTCTAAAGTTCTTTATCTTTGTTCAGAGACAATAGTTAAAAGAGATGCATTTTCTAATTTGGTTTGGGAGAAATGGCTGGTGTTAAAGAAGTGACATAAAAGTATATTCTTCTAATACTTTTCCTGCTGAGAATCTTGACAGGAAATAAATAACATTCATTCTTTAAATACCCACTTAATTCCAGGGCTGTGGGGGGAGCTGGAATATATCTTGTCTCTGATTTCATGCAAGGCAGAGAAACAAATTCTGAATAGGAAGCCATTCCATTGTAGGAGGCACACATACATGACTTTTGAATACAGAAGGACATAGGAGCATCTAACAAAAACTCATTTTTTCATTACTACAGGAAGATGAGGCCTGTCATACTTGTCAGTCTGTTTAGCGTCCTGCAGATCTTTGCTCTTATTAAAAAGAATGAAAAACTTCACTGATATATAAGGTGGTCTGCAGGCATGAATGTCACACATCCAAAACTGATCATATTTAGAATGTGAAAAATGTACAGATCAAAGAGATTTGCTGCAAAAAGCTTCATCACAGCAGGAGAAACACAGAAATCTTAACTGATTAATAAACAGGAGCATTAGTTTGTTGTATGAATGCTGCATAATTTTCATATTTATTTATGAAGCCTGCACCTAAGTCATGGTTATTATTAGTCATGAAATGTCAAGGGAGATCTATGTGTCTGGTGAGAGTTGGGACACTATCATAAGAAGAAGATAGTTGGAATGAGGAGTGGAATACTGAACTTAAAAGTTTAGTATGCACACATGCGCACACGAGCTTGCACACACACACACACACACACACACACACACACACACACACACACACACACACACACACACACACACACACACACACACACACACACACACACACACACACACCCGCACACACACACACACACACACACACACACACACACACACACACACACACACACACACACACACACACGCACACACACACACACACACACACACACACACACACACACACACACACAACCTAGTCTCATTAGCACCTTTGATACAAACCACACACAGTCTTTACAAACAAGTTAGCAGGTTGCTGCTCTGTCCATGTTTCTCATTGTGTTTCACTGCCATCTATGCACTCAATTTCAAAAGTGAAGGATTGCTGAATACAGTGTACTATTAAATCTTCAACTCCCTAGCATCATGTTTATTACTATTAAATGATGTAAAGCATAAGTCAGTGAGAACATTTCAGCTGTTTTCTGACATAACCTCTTGGATATACATATGTCTCTGAAGTGAGAAGTAAGCAAATCATTTTTTGGTCTGTGTTGACTTACAACCATCTTTTACTTACACAATTTCAGCTGTCATGTTTTTGCAAGAAGTTTATTCTTCCCCAAAACACTAAATACTGCCAGTGTCTTGCACTGGCATTCTGAATTACCTATGCAAGTCTATTGTTTTACACAGCTGCTGATTGCTAAAACGTCTGAGTTATTAAAGTTTCCTCACAGTTTGAGTTGCTAACATATGTTGCATTGATTGGCATTACTATGTGTTACTATGTAAGTGATATTCATACAGCAATCAGCCTGTGCATCACCTGTACTTAATTATGTCAGGCACTTTGATAAATGAGGCATACCAGAATATTTAATGTGCATATATTTGACATAAAGAAATAGGGCTATCAGATCTAATGGATAGATAGAGCTCAAGAGCTTTAACTGTATCTGTTTCCCCCATTTTAATGTTCATCCAATTAACTCACAGTTCTAAGCTGCATGGTGAATTATAAAATGGTACCCAAGAGCTTTTATTAACATTTTTATAGAAGGGAAATAATGCTTTAAAACAAAACGTGCAACTAGTAATGGGGCCCTTATCTACAAGTGGGAACTTACTTGAACTATTGTCCGATTCCCTCTCAGCCACCTACACTGTCTGTAACATCACAATATATCTACATTCACAGGCACAAAGGGAGCTTTGTATCCTCAGGCTAATGTCAGCCTTTCATTCATTGGTTCTGGCCATATAATGAGCTGACAGCTACCCGCTTTCATTAGAAGTGTGCAAGATTTGCCTCATTAATGCTGTTTACTAACAGTTTTCTTAAAATGCATTCCAGTTTTGATTGTTTCCGGGAATCATTAAAGTTAATTATATTGTCACTTTACCTTGACCTCACTATACATTTTACATAAATCACAAAACAATTATACCTGCAGAACTAGTAAATCATGTTTAGATTAGCTGCACTGCAGAATGCATTTTAATTGACTCTCATTTAATCTGTGTTACTGAGAAGCTTTAACGGACATACAGATGCTGTACAACAAAACAGCCCTTTGTCATCTAAAAGTAGTGTTTGATAATAAGCAAAATAAACCTACAACAATACTAAGGCTACATAAGGACAAATACTCAAATGTTAGTGTCAATAAACAGATTTCTGAATGAGATCTGTGACACAGAAGTAGACAAACCCATTATTGTCCGAGTTCCAGTCTACTAATTAATGGCATCTGTGCTCTTACCTGAATGTTTTTAGTGACAATTTACATTGTAAACTCTGAAATGTTGTTTGGATATTGTTCATCTATCTGCCATTGCTACTATAATGTTATGAGGAATTGATCTTAAACTTATCTAAACTTAAAGCTCACTCTGACTCTGAACATTCCCACATGCACAATCTCAGTCACCTTATTCTCGGAGTTTACTTCCACTTTCAAGCCCTTCCACCCCACTCACTGCTCTCTTTCACGCACACGCAATCACACTGTCCCCCTGCATTCCCCATACTGTAACCTGCTACCTCCACCAATAGTCATTAATGCTACCTCTTCCTTCTGCTCTTTTACAGCCAGTATGATTTAAAACTCTCTTCTACCCAGGAAAACAATTGACCCAGAGGGAAATAGCAACCCAATGGACCTGCATCCCCAGAAGAAAGTGCGTTGTCTACCAAAACATTCATGTAAACCTGTGGGTTCTTATAAACTCCTACATGTGCTACAGAATTATTAAAATTGCAACGATTTGGTCTATGTATAATTTTGCCCCGGCAGCGTGCACAATCTCAGGGATACCCTCTTCTCTTCTTGTTCTATCTGTAGAACCCTATCTTCTCCACTATGTGGCAGCAAAGTTCCACATTGTTCTCCTAACCAGCACCTAAGCCTAATTAAGGTACTTTACTGCTGGCTATTGATTCAGTTCCCTTTCCTAGATCTGGCAATCCCCCTCAATTAAGTAAAGCAAAGTAGTCAAATTTAAGTGTCATCCTTATAATTCTTGCTTGTCCACTTACTTCAATTACAGTCTACCAGACAGCGCAGCAATACTATCAGTGTCCTGCCCTTACCTGCACCCACTGATACTTTTTTGGTGCTCACCTCTGTTGTGGGTCTGAATCTGCTCCGTTCGTCCTCTCGGCACACTCTGCTCCCCCCTGCCCCCTATTACCACCCACTCCCACTACCTCCACATTTAACTATCCCTTTTTCTTCCCATTCCATCCATCTCCCAATCACACAACATCCACACCAATCACTCTATAATACTAACTCCTACCCACCTACACTATGTCCCCTCCCACATCTCTTCAATTAACTTTAATACTACTAGCAATCATAATAACCATGTCCTACCTGACACAACTTCCTCACCCCCCCATATCACACTATCACACTATACAACCAATTTACAACTTAGATCCCTACCACCTTACTCCTCAATAACTCCTGAATTCTGCCCCTATTAGACCACCCTTTTCTACAAACACAAAATCTTTCCAATCATACCAACACCCAACTTTCCCCACCAACCACACCCAAACAAATCAGCCCAAGATCCCTACAGACAACCTCAATCTATTATCATCCTCTCAATACAATTACTACATCTTACTTCCCTCTCTCTATCAGGTGATATCCATCCCAAACCAGGCCCCATCAACTCTCCTTCCAATAATGTCTTCACCCCCTCACATCCCCACTCTCCTAAATCCATTCGCTTCACAACAATTACTGCACAAAGCCTTCATAATAAAGTCCCTAGTTTACATGCCTGGCTCTTCCATCATCACCCAGATATTGTTGCTATCACAGAAACCTGGATTGAACCATATATAACTGACAGTGAAATACTTTCACCAGGCTACCAAATAATCCGCAATGATAGACCCATCAAGAAAGGAGGTGAGGTAGCCTTAGTTTCCTCCTCCTCATACACAGTAACACCATATACCAACCCTATCCCTACTTTCTCTAACTCAGAATTAACCATCGCATCTCTAAAGATTAACAATCACAAAACTATATGCATAGCCACCCTCTACATTCCTCCAGGCAACAATAACATTCCAATACTTGAAGATATCCTCTCCTGGTTCTCTTCCACCTTCAAAAAGGAAACCTATATCCTAGGTGACGTAAACATTAACTGGGCTAACATCAACTCTCAACCTCCTTCTCATGCAATCAACCTCTTTAATTTTACCCAGATAATGAATGCCCTTACTAGACCTAACAAAAATGGAGATTCAGGCACCACCCTTGACTGGATATTAGTATCCTACCCCAATCTAATATCAACCTTTGGCACCCTCCCTGACCCTATCAGTGACCACCTACCTGCCTTCACAGATTGGCACCCATCTCTACTCCTCAAACAGCATCCAAACCCGTAACCATCCTAAGTTCAACCCATGCATATTTATGGATTGTCTAAACCTAATCAACTGAACCCCCTTAAAAACCCTGCCCCTTCAACAATGTTATTACCTACTTCAATGAAACCTTTCTAAATCTACTTAGCTACCATGCTCCTCTGAGAACCAAATGAGTCAAATCTAAACTATCTCCCTGGTTATCTAAAGAAACTAAACAAACCATGATACTAAGGGATAAAAAGTGGAAGCAATTCCACAACAACAAACTACCCATTACCCTAGTAGAATACAAACAGCTCCAAAATTCCATAAATAAAACTAATAACTAGAGACTGGAAATCATACTACACCAAACTCCAATCGGCACACCCCTCCAACCCAAAATAATTCTGGAATACTATCTCATCTCTCCTCCATCCCAGTAACAAAGTGGAAGCATAACTTCTTTGCTTCTGACGTTTACCTTCTTTAGGATTTGTGCGGCTGTTTTGTTTACTGCTGCTACTGTCCTCACGCTCTACTCCTGATAGCTCATGTTAAATGGGACCAACATCCCAGGATTCTTTCTGTACACTGTAGTGATTGAGTCCACTCATTTCAGCATTCGTTTGCATTGAAACTCAGCTGCACCACTTTGCCAACCTTTCCAAATCCTTCCTTAGAATCTTTTTCCATCCTCCATTGTTGCATCTATCTTTGTGTCTTCAGTACTGATCCAGTTATCTGTACCATCAGATATGTCTGTGATAAACACATTGAGGAGTTTAGGGCCAAGAAGAGACCTCTCTGGTACTCCACTAATCACTTTCCTAAAGCCTGGGATTGCTCCTGACCACAACCTACTGTAAACTGCCATTCAGCTATGCAATAATTATCTCATTGGGCTTGGTCCTCCTCTTACTCCCTCCAGTTTTTCAATCAGCATTCTGCATGGGACTGACTAAAATGCCTTGCTGACGTCAAGGTAGACCCCATTTAATGGTACACTCTCATCAAATTCCCCTGTATCCCAATCACAAGACTGGCTTGACAACTTCTAATCATGGTCCTTCAACCTGTTTTTATTGAGGGGGGGGTTGTTGTCCTCTGGAAACTTTGCTACCCTTTCCCTTGGCATTGTCTACATGACTTTTCCTGCCACTGCTGTTAAGTGAAGAGGGCTATATACCTCTACATTTTTCCTGCATCCATCTGACTCTTTGATCAAGGGTACTACACTAACTGTCTTACTTCTCTCTGGTGCTTACTTAAAAAATACACCAGACAGTTTTCTGTCCAAGGTCTTCATCTGTGAAGCCCATCACAAGTCACATCTCTTAGGACTCCAAGATCATTCCGCCTGATCCTTTTGCTTTATTAGTCTTAAGACTTCCAGGTATCCCTCCACCTCTGGCTTGTCTACACATGCACCTGTCCATTCATCTTGCCCTTGCATCCTACTTTCTTGTCTACACAGAACTCTCCCCTTGACTTACTTTTTGAGAACTGAAGCAAAGCATTCATTTAGTACCTCTTCTTTTTCAGTTTTCTGGGATGCCACAGCCATTTTTTTGCTTAATCAGACGAGTTTTGTCCTTCTCTTTCTTCATTCTGCCATGTTTCTAAAAAGTCCTTATTTCCCTTATTTATTCTTCTGCTTACATTCTTTACATACACTTTTGCCTCAGTCACAATTATTGCTGTTTTGCTAATCTTCTTGTATGATGCCTCTTTCACCTCTCAACCTTTATTCTTCATCCTGCAGTAAGCCCTGTCCTTTGCCCTAATTAGTAACCTCATATGGCTATGTTGCTACACCACCCTTCTTCTAATGTTGTCTCATCTTCATCCTCTGGTCCTTTGTATTGACCCCTTCCCAATAGCTTGCTTCATTCCTTAAACTGGTCACAGTGAATTAATCTGTGATGATCTCCTTAGGCACAGCATAATCGACTTTCTTAAAATCCTACACCTTCATCTTTGTGTTTGTATTATAAATCATCCCATTTACTGTAAACCATAATGTGGCATGATCCCTGCTGGACAGCTAACAGTGCCTTGATCTGGGCATCCATGATCCATCTGCATTAGCTGTGCCATTGTCCAGAGTTTTGTATTTTCTTATACATTTCTGTACCAGTTAACCGAGTCTCTCAAGGTCCAAGAACTCAAATCAACTCCTTTTCTGTTGCTATCCTGAAACTTGGCATCTCCAAAGCCTGGCAGATTTAAGTCACGCATTAGAATTAAATACACTCCTTTCTGCTCTTCTCTAGTCTCTCATCCTCCTCCCTTAATGTGTCTAAGGCAAGATACACTATAAGAATCCACCAGCTTCCCTAGTCTCTCATCCTCCGCCCTTAATGTGCCTCAGGGAAGAAACACTGTATGAATCCACCAGCTTCTCTAGTCTCTCATCCTCCTCCCTTAATGTGCCTCAGGGAAGATACACTCTATGAATCCACCAGCTTCTCTAGTCTCTCATCCTCCTCCCTTAATGTGCCTCAAGAAAAATTCACTGTATCAGTCCACTAGCTCTCTACCTCTGTCTCTATCTTATCTGTCAGAGCACATAACTCAGGTTCTAACCCTGTGTGGCCAACTTCTCCATTCTTCATGTACAAACTATATCCAGGCACATCCATGCCTTCATCGTCTTTTCACTGGCCCATATTTCTGTAAAACATGCAATGTCTACTCCTGTTCCTTAGTCACTGCTTCTAGCTCCTGATTTTTCCAACCCAGACTCCTTGCAATGTAGAATAATACTAAGCAGCCTCACTCCAAGTCACCCAGTTTTCTCCCATCTATGCTCTGCATCTCTTTTACTTTCTGTCTACTGTCTGAGAACATAATAATCTCTTCTACTTCTAGCATCCTAATTCCCCTTTCCTTTTTAGTTTAAGTGTGTGATTATTGTGCATATTTCCACCAAAGTCCTAAACACCTCTGTCCTTTCTGGGCTAAGTTTGATCCTGCCTCTCTGAATCTTGTGGAGAACTGGTCCATTTTCCCAGACCTTCCCTACCTACCTAGCAGTCAAAAGTTTTTCTTTATTGCCCATAGTTATAGACATTCTTCTTCTTCTTCTCCTTTTGGCTGCTCCCATTAGGGGTCACCACAGCGGATCATTTGGTCTGCAGAAGGAGTACTGGTAGAGTTCTATGGTGTTGAGTTGTCAGCCCGGCTGCTAACCTTCCTCAGAAGGTACACACACACACACACACACACACACACACACACACACACACACACACACACACACACACACACACACACACACACACACACACACACACACACACACACACGCGCACAAACACACACACACACACACACACACACACACACACACACACACACACACACACACACACACACACACACACACACACACACACACACACACACACACAAAACTAGGACCAATTTAGAATGTCCAGTCCACCTGCAGAATGTCTTGGGAATGTGGGAAGAAGCAGTCATAGACGGTCATTAAACTCTTTAATTCCCTCTTTCACAAGTATGCTGACTGCTGGTATAAGTAATGACTGTGAGATGATTAACTCAGTCTCATTCTCCTGTCATCTCTTGTAATGTAATGACTGTGAGATGGTTAACTCAGTCTCATTCTCCTGTCATCTCTTGTAATGTAATGACTGTGAGATGGTTAACTCAGTCTCATTCTCCTGTCATCTCTTGTAATGTAATGACTGTGAGAAGGTTAACTCAGTCTCATTCTCCTGTCATCTCTTGTAATCTTACTGGTGCTCTTTGCTGCCACCTCAGCTATCTAGGAGGTTTTTCTTGCCTACCAACACACAACACAAATTGTCCCCCCAAAACACACATACTTTATTTCTCATTTTGGTCACCTCCATGCATATCTTACTGTGTCTAAGTCACAAGACTAGTTCACCAGAATTTGCTCTCTACTTTCTGGATTGCCTAGTCTTAAATCCCTTTGTGACCATATATCCAGTCACTAAAATCCTCTTCCTTGTTTCTACACTGGTTCTCATCTCTTTCACTTCCTGCCCAATGCCAGAGCCCTTCATATCTACCCTCACACTGTCTCTCATCCAATTCACTTCCTGCCCAAATGTGTTGCAAAATATATGGAGAAAGAAAAATAATGGGAGGACAAAGGGTCAGCATCAGGGACATTTTAAATATTACTTTTACATACTAAGAAAGTTGTTAGAATAACAAGTTTTGTATTAGCATACATTTTCTGAAGAATATGAAGTCTGAAACTCAAATGTATTTCATTATTTAGTGACTGCAGCACTCAGTTATTTGTCAGAAAACCACAAACTTTATGAAGAGCACACCGAAGATATGAGTAAAAAATCTGGACATTTGCAGAATTCGATACAGTTGAGAGGTATGTTCTTGCCTCATGTCTCTACTGCTATTTGTCAGTTTTGCAACATTTCTGGACTCTATGGGTCACAGGGCAATTGTGTAGCTGGTGAAACAGCATTTTTTTCATGCAATATTTGCTTACCTGCTGCCAAATAAATTTGGGATTTTCAGCATTGTCCTACAAGAGGACTTGTATTTCCTCGTGACACAGAAATTTTAGAACCAGTTAAAATTAAATGATAGGAGTCCAGTAACATAAAGATGGCTCTTTTGTGCATGTGTGTGTGTGTGTGTGTGTGTGTGTGTGTGTGTGTGTGTGTGTGGTATTTTCTAACATTTGTTAATATAACAGGATTTATTTAAAGATTTTTTTATCAAATGCATCCAACCACACCTGATATATACACCAATGTTTAATGACGTGTAAATAATTCAGTGAATTATGTTCACATCGGAATCATGAAATTCTAACCAAATAACTAAAAGTAAATGAACATATTATTCACTGAAGTTTTGTGCAAAATGTTTGACTTCTCTGCCTTACTATTTGTGATGTTCTTCATCTTTCGGCTTTTTCCCGGTTAGGGGTCGCCACAGCGGATCACCTGTCCACTCATGATATACTGTTGAAAACAAAACTGATCATGGAAGATTAATAATTTGGAAACATCTCCAAGCATATCATTCCTCTGGGTAGCCAATGTGGAGAAACTGTTGGATATGAATAAAGTTATATTCTTGCATTACTGAAGTAAAAAAAAATAATTAGTGACTGTGTTGCAAGGTGTAAAGTGTGAAGACAGTAGGTTTATGCTGTTGGCCATTTCCTACTAGCAGTCTGCCAGGACCCTTTCACATATGTCCACCCAAGGATTGCAAAGACTAGACTTCACTTCCTTCAAAAGTATGCATTAATAAGGGTTGTGAGTCATGTGTTTGTACAGCAACAATTGCTAGATTTTCAATCATGCCTTTGCATCCACCACTGGAGGATTTTACCAATGTAAATGAATGGTGCTGGTAAAGGATAAAATGGCTCCCCACAAGCCTGGGAGTTATTATTATTATTCAATGGCACCACTTAAGACTATTCATTCTAAACAGAACCACTCTCAACCTACAGTAATATCTGTATCCCACTCTGTGCTCTTATCCAGTGGAGACATTCTATATCTCTCTATGTGCCCTGACCAAATGGAGACATCTGTGTTACTGTTGTTTCCCCTGATGGGAAGAAAGCATAGACAAAATAAAGGCTGTAGAAGTGATGTTAAAAATATAAGCTCATCAGCCTGTTGACTTGCACTACAACTGACATGGAGACCTTCGGTGGCACTCATAGCCAATTGTGAAAATGAAAACATGCAGCTACGTAGCAATTCATAGAACTCAGTAGCACTACAGCCACGGAGTCAAAAGGCAGAGAAAGGGACTATGGAAAAGTGTACTATAACATGGGAATTTGGAATCACAGTCTAAAGATGTATGAGATGTAAACAAGGATTGCTGAAGGTAATTTGCTCTTCGTAGTCAGCAGGTACAAAGTCCTGCAATCAGATGTATCCGAATATAAAGACAGAACTCATATCAAAACTTTCAGAACTACAACAGGTTCTGATGCTTGGAGCAATTGATGCTTTTATTACAACAACAGTTTTCTTTGTACTAATTGGTTAACAGGAATCATCCTGTTTGATTACAAGTGTCATAAATGGCACATTTTTTACATATGTGAGACAAACAACAACACACATTATATAGTTATTCATGCTTGACTAACAGAAATTCTTCATTCTTGTCTATAAACTTGCACATCATTATATAATACAAACGGCATATCTAACTCAAACAGTAGTGACCCCAGATCACAGGAAAAGAGGCAACAGTCACATAACCAATGCTGGCTCATTTGGCACCAGGTAAGATCCCCAATCTCCTTCTAATGCCCTACATGCTCTAATGCCCTATATCCTCATTCTCTTCCTAATGCCCTACATGCTCTAATGCCCTATATCCTTAATCTCTTTCTCCAACCTGGAGCTCCTTCATTCTCTAAAGAACCACCCACTTGCTCTATGACATGTTATGAGAAGCAAAAATGAAATAAATAAATAAACAAATAATAGATTTGCCAATCATGCCCCTTTCACTCCACACTATCTTTGCCTGTTAACAACTGTTTATTGTTACCACAGTGGAGAACTAGTGACATAATTTTCTTTGAGTATTAAACATCAAAATGTTATTAGCATTATCTCAGCACTAGTCACAGGAATTCATATTTGGATAACAACAGTGCACTGCAACATAATGGGATCTGCTTTTCTGAGGTGACCACCCTTTAGAGGAGACATTAAATAGTGCTGAAACCCATCTGAGTTGGAGGTAGTAAGTTCGGCTGTACAGCAATGATCCCCTGTCACTTATCAGAATAGTATGGAAGCTTCCCTGATGTTGTTACCAAATTTTCTCTGGTAAATATAAGTATCCCTATCAGGTCTCTATGAATAAGGGCCACAGAATCAATCAGCTGGAAACATAAAGTCAGCAAATAGAAGTAAATGAATACTCTGTCAGAAAATTCCTCTGAAATTTGCTCAGTGATCAGTTAGTGAAATATACTCAGATCAACAAGTAAAAAAAATTAAATATTTCTTAGATATTTTCACTCATATTCACACGTGGAGTTACAAACACAGTAATAATCATAATGGACCTGAATGCAGCTGCAACACTTTCTTTGATGATGCCTGCTTAGTAGGACAATTGACAACATTATACAAGGAAGAGTTTGAAGTTTTGTGTAGCCCTGCAGTTAAATATTGCTACCCCCTACATTTTAAGAAACAATCATGTGTGTTTGTGTGTGCGTGTGTGTGTGTGTGTGTGTGTGTGTGTGTGTGTGTGTGTGTGTGTGTGTGTGCACGCGCGCACGCGCTCGTGTGTGTATGTGTTTGTGTGTATGACTAACAGAAGTAGTCTAATCAGATAGACTTGTCTTTTCTAATAATTTATATCTTTTATTTTTACTATGGGGCGTCCATTTTATATGCAGAGAATAGCATTCTTAGGTGTGGCTTATTGTCTAATAGCTTATCTCTTGTGTTAAAGGCACTTGTCTGATTATACACTGGGGTGCCCTCTTTTAAGACAATAAATTACATATTGTTAAGCCTTATTCTTTGCACATTTGACATACTAACTACATTCTGTTGTATTGTCCATTTTTTGTATGCATGCTTTTGCTTCTTTATGTTTCATGAAATATCATGGACCATTTAAGAAGTAATGCTTGAATCCATATTCTCTGCTTGTGACATTAGTTTACAAACTTACAGAAAAAGTAGACGTGCAGTGGTGGATTATAATAGAGGTGAAATGGGTGAAACACCAGGGCCTGCAGCTTCAGGGGCTCATGTCTCGTCAACAAAAACATTGCACCTATTGTGTGACCAGAAGACTTTCTCTCTCTTTCCAGCATGCACAGGTTCAAATGCCACCCCACAGCACAGTGCAGGAAAAAACATCAGCCATTCTCCCGAGCAGTACACGAAGTATAACTGACAATGCAGGAAAATGACTTTTCAGGCTCTGGAGAGAAGCATTGAATCACTGCTACTGAATGCAGAGGGGAAAATTTGCAGCAGCAGATGAAAGCATGATTTTCCAGGTTATTATTTATTTTAATTAGAAGGAATGCCCCAGTTAATTTACTTGGTTAAGAGACTTGCTTAGAGTCACACAGTAGGCAGGCAAACAGAGGTGGTCAGAATCAAACCCTGCATACTTGCCTACAAGAAACTCTCTCAACTCAATCTTTCTTCATCTACCATTTCCTGGTTTCAAAGCTTCCTCTCCAATAGGCAGCAGGCTGTTAAATGGCTGTACTCCCTCTCCCCCTTTCTCCCCATTAAGATGGGTGTCCTCCAACTATCAATACTTGGTCCCTTACTTTTCAATATTTTCATAAATCATCTCTACACGTCTTGCCCACAATCATCACTACTACAGTACGCAGATGATTCCACACTCATCACCATCTCAGATACCCCCCCCCCAACCTACATACTCTTGCACAAAAGTCTATCAACCTCCTCAGAACATGGCTTTCAAATAACCAACTATTACTCGACTCCAAAAAGACTAAACTACTTTTCATCTCCAAATTGCTGTTTCCACACAAATCTACATTCACCATTACATCCCTAAATAACACAATCATTAAGTCTGAAACTCATACCAAGCTTCTGGGTGCCATTATAGATGACCAGCCAAAATCTGACCTACTCGTATTCCATTGTATCAAGAAAACCCATACAAAACTGGGTCTATTGTACAGAAACAAAAAGTTCCTAACTATTGCTTCATGCCAGATACTTGCCCATACTTACCTCCTTCCTAACCATCGCTACAGTTCTCAAATGCTAACTAACTTACAGTTTAATCTCCTCTCTAAACTAATAAAGTAGTGAGATTTGCATATAACAACCTGTCAAAGTCACATCACTGTCTTGCTCTTAAGTCCTTAAACTGGTTAAAATTCTCTCAACATCTTCAGCTCTCACAATTTACCTTTATTCATTGCATCATGCACAAACCTCTCTCTGGACCTAATGTTTCCTCCTTGCACTCTCTGTACACCCGCCCTCATACTCCTAGAAACTCTGACCAGTAGTACCTAGAAATCTACAAACCCAAGAACTCTTTTGCTCAAAAATTGTACAGTTATTTTCCAGCCCTCTCCTGGAACGAGCTTCCCATGTCACTTTGACAAATAAACCAGACACAGTTCTTCAAAAAAGGGTCTATATTACCATATCGACAGATATGTTTGCAGACAACATCTTAATCGACACAAAAATATCGACTTGTCAAAAACCCGAACAGCTGAGTTAGCAATTTTTTTCCCAGGGGAAAAAATCACTTGGGCATACAGAAAAAAAACACACTTTCAAACCCTATAACATGGGGGGCTTCACCCCCCACACCCCCTAACTAAATATACCAACTCTGAGATCACACTACAGAGGGGAAAAGGGCAAATCCCCAATGATGGCTGAGCATTTTTT
This sequence comes from Protopterus annectens, assembly GCF_019279795.1. Lineage (NCBI taxonomy): Eukaryota > Metazoa > Chordata > Ceratodontiformes > Protopteridae > Protopterus > Protopterus annectens. The sequence goes on from NC_056746.1 coordinate 1,240,391,237, forward strand.
TCCCCTGAGAAGAAATTCGCTAACTTGGGCATTCGAGTATTTGACAAGCTGATTTCTGTGTCAATTAAGAAGTGTTCGGCAAACATGTCTGTTGACATGGTAATATAGACCCTTCAAAAAGCTTTAAAAGATTACTTAAATACTACGTGGACATGTCATTGTAAATATCCTACATGAACCCTCATCCCTTTTCCGTGTTCCTACTGTCACTCTTTTCTTTACATGCCTTTACTAATTCTCTTTCATTTTTTCGTATTTGCTTCATCTTAGCCAACTCTCGTATTTTTTTCACTTTACTCCTTACCAAACCTCTTTACAACCTGTCTCATTTCACTTCTCACCCCTTCTTCTACCTAGCTATCCTTTTATACCCATTCCCCCCTAACCTACCTTTTTTTTTCTAACCTTACATACATGCCTTTTTCTTTTAACAGCAGTCTTTCCCAGCTCCCCTCAATTACTTTCTACTAATAGAATTTCTCAGCAGCTCACTAGCTAACAATTTTTGTTAATATTTCTTCCTGAACCTATGGTTATACCAAAAAAATCACTATTAGACTATTGTGTGCAATCCCAGTTTATTTCTGTAAGTCTGCTTATAGTTTTAATGCCTTCTACTTTAGTATCCTACCAGCCAGTATGGTCTGTATATTATTTGTGTTATATACTTTGCCTGTATACTGTTTTTATGTATTCTTGTGTCATATCTTATTGATGTAATTAATTTTTTATGTGGAGCTTTTCTCTCTGGGCTTCCAGTGAAATAGGGCTCTGGCTCAATCAAACTATCCCGATTAACAAATGTCAAATAAATAAATAAATAGTATTGCACTGCTTCCAACAGCCAAATGTACAGTATTTTATTTATTTATTTATTTACATTTGCTGACCAGGAATGTCCGACTGGATGTAGGTCCATTTTCAGCGGAGGCCCAGGGAGAAAAGCTCCACAGTTAAAATATATAGACAGTAGTTACATTGGATTTACATAGCAATTAAGAATTTGGTCAACATAGTAATTAACAATTACAAACATAGTTACAGATGAAGAACATAGTACATCAGTAGACAACTAGAATTTTATCATCTGCGAAGTACATAACTGACATTAACAAATGTTACAATAAGGAGTTCCTGCTGTATATTAAGTAGTTAGGCTTATGAGCATCCGAGCTTGCTATAATAAAGGTAGTTAGTGGGGTGGAAAGAAAGGTAGTGGGTGGATGGTGTGGGTGATATTAGAGTGGGAGTTGCAAGGGCATAGCCAGTATGTTTTTAGGTGCGCTTTTAGTAAAGTTTTGAAGTGGGTGCATGATGGTATGGAGGCAATTGTGGGTGGGAGGGAGTTCTATAATTTGGCTATGGCACAAGAGAATAGTGCTTCTCCAGCAGAGTTATTGGCTTTAGTGATTTGCAAGTGATTTTTGTTGCTGGATCTTAGTGGTCTGGTGGTGTGATAGAGTTGGAGTAGATTCTGGAGGTATGGGACATTTAGTGGATGGTTTACTAGTTTGTGGGCGAGTGTGAGTTGATACCATTGAAGGAGGTGAGGGAGTTCAAGCAAGCCCAGTTCAGCAAGTGAGAGACAGTGGTGACTACGGTAGGATGCCCCTGTGGCGGATTTGGCAATATTGTTGTAGCAGGTCTGTAGCTTGTTTAGATCGCATTACCTTAGGTTGGTATATATTGGAGAGGCATAAAGTAGGGTGGAGATAAGGTGGGAAATTGCTACTGAAATCTTAGCTGCTTTGGTGAGAAGTTGCTTATTTCTGTATAATGCTCCTAGTTTTTTGTGGACTTTTTTATGGTCATGAATATCTGAATGTCAAATTTTAGTTTATTGTCTATTTCCACTCCTAGCAATTTGTTGTGTACTGTTGGGTGTATAGTGGTGTTGTCTTTTGCTGTGATGTTAAATTGAGAGTTGTTTTGAGTATGTTTGGTGGGTTGGAAGATGAGTAGTTTAGCTTTGTTTGGGTTGAGTATTAATTGGGCATCTTATAGCCAAGTTTCAACAGAGGAAAAGGCTTCCTGTGTGACTTTTTGCAGTTCGGGTAGGGACTGTGTGGAGCAGATGATGGTTGAGTCATCTGCATATTGTATGAGTCTGCCATGTTTGGTGGCAGATGCCAGATTATTGGTAAAAATAGAGAAGAGTAGGGGTCCAAGGATGGATCCTTGGGGAACCCCTAAAGAGACAGGTAGTTGGGGAGATATGTCATTCTGCTATACAAGGGATTGTTGGCGTTCAGACAGGTAACTCTGAAACTAGTTGGTGACTGATTGAGAGAAGGATAGGTTATTGAGGACAGAGATGAGTTGTTTGTGTGGAACCATGTCAAATGCTTTAGATAGGTCTTGGAAAGTAGCAGAGGAGAGATAGCCATTGTTTTATGCTGAAGGATAGTGTTAGTAAAGGAGAGTAAGGCAGTGGTGTTTGAACCCTTTAACTTCCATTTGATTACTATCTGATTTTGAGCAAGCTGTAATTAATGGTTACATTTGCTTGTGTCTTATAAATATTTGTTACCTGCATCACACTATTATAGTTATAACTTGTAGTAGGCTATTGCTCTGTTTTCTGTGTAAAGAGTGAGGGAATATAAACCCTTGTCTTTGTTTACCTTACTCTGGCACTCAGTACAGAGAGTTAAGGCTGTGAGGTGTAGTTCCTGTGGTAGAGAGTTTGATTCCTTTAGCAGTCATTTACTTGCATGATGTTGAACAAGTCACGTAATCAGACAGTTATTTGGGATAATTGGAAATTTGGGCTAGAATCCTCAGTGCCCCCATGGGCTGAAAGCCACTACTTATGAACCAAAGTAGTTAGGGTGTAAAGGAAATAAATATATTATAGTAAACAAAAGCATCATCATATGGTCTTCAGTTTTTTTATTATATTGACAGCATGTTTATTTAGCTGTGAATACATTGGACAGCATGAAGTCATTGACTTTAAAGTTATTTTTTTAACTATGAATACATTTTTAATTTACCCTGACTTTTGCAGGCATGGAATGTACTGTGTTTGCATTACAACAGTTTGTCTAGCATTTAGTGCCAATGATAAAGGCTATGAGCCATTTAAGAGCAGCTTCCTATAGTAAAGGATTTGATTTCTCCAGGCTTTGTTTATCTTCTGTATGACTCTGACCAACTTACTTCACTAGACAGTACTTCTGGTCTACTCTTGAAAAACAACACTTGTGTCCAGTGCCCAGGCTATTAGCAAACATGTCACAAATTTATCTTTGAATTCCTGCACCCTTCACCGGACCGCTAACTTGTGATTCACTATATGCTATTCAATTACGATGTCCAGCACATCTCTTGTAGCTTAATGGATTGCCAGATATATTTTCACTAAATGTGAGTTTCAAGGGAAGAAAAGTTTAATGCTTTTCATGCAAAGTCTGCTTTCAATGTGAGAGTGTTTTGTTTTATTTAGAAAGTGAAGTATTTTTGAAGTAAATGTTTTAAATAAAATCTAAATATCTGTGAGAATTGTAAAAGTAAATAAGAAAATAGTATGCAGACTGACAGGTTTGAACAGTGTTTCATGATAATTTAGGGAGAAAGCAGTGTAATGAGATACTGGTGTGGCTGGCAGTGGGCAGGTTTCTTACCCAGCATAAAGCCCCATTTGATTACAATCTGGCTGTGTTGACTGTGGAGTCGTATGCTGCAGAAATACAACATTATCAGCCACATTCAGGTAAATCTGAATTTTTCTGAGTGATGTCAGAAGAGATAGTGATTTGTTATGGCAAAGAAAACATAAGGAGGTCAAAAACAGGTTCTTGGTGACTTATAAGCATGTAGTATGTTGTGTGCAGCAATATTTTTGATTTTTGTATGATTTGTGTGTTGTTGAACAAAAGCTGCGGCAGTATCTGTATTACTTTTAATTGTTTTACATTATTCATTACACTGAAGAATGAATTTATTAACAGGCCTGGCTTGTGTAATAACATATTCCATTTCAGTAATATTTTCGTTATGCAGTCCATCTATCTATCTACAACTCTCTTTTTCCCATTTTTGCACATGGGGTCAGGGTGTCACTTCAGTAGTGAGAACTGTGATGTCCCTACTCTTGGCCAGTAATCAAGGAGTTTGAATCCTGACCACTGACACTGGAGAGGGACATTCACTTGGAACAAAAATGGATATACCCAGTATTTCCAGATGCAGCTCTTTGCATCAAGCACAATTTCCCTTAAGAGCACGCAGGGAACATACTTAATCCAGGGTCTGGATTTTTGTCATTGAAACCTTCCAGGTCCACTGTAAGACTCCTGACTGGCACAGCGGTAGAGATGATCCCTCAGCTGAGTGTCCAGGTCAAGTCCTTCAGCAATCTCTCTGGGAAACCAGTGCTTTATATCCATGGGGATTTTCACACACACACACACACACACACACACACACACACACACACACACACACACACACACACACACACACACACACACACACACACATGCTGCAACTCCTGGAAGTCATAAAACAATTTCAAACCTCTACCCTACCAGATTAAGAATTAGTTCACCCCAGTGACAATGCAGGAAGCTTCCTAGTACAGACTTTTTGTCTCTGGCTGCATTGGGAACTATAAGATACAATCTTTGTGGCCTAAGTCAGGTAATTTAATTTCAAACTATTTTCAGAGTTGGAGGTTAACCTCTTCTCTTTCAGTATCCTCTGTTAAAACATATACATTTAAACTGTTACAATAATACATGTATATTTATTTTTCTGTCCAGCAGGGCACACTGTTGGCACATTTTTAACACAATCAACTTTATAAATACACTTTTTCAATACAAGCATCTGTACAAATCAGTTTTCTATACAAATGACATACAATTCTTTACAAAATTCCAGCTAGCTGTGCTGGCACATGTTACACATCCACTGCCCTACGTATCCTGGCATAGCTGTCAATACCTCACATTGTCACAACAACCATCTAGAGCCAGTGTTCACACTGCCAGTGGCTAGCCATGCTGTGGAACCATTAAGCAGTCATTGTTGCTCATTAGTTTGATAACAGTCTTCTCTACAAGATCAGACTGTAAAGAATTTTTGGATTTTTACTTAAAAACCCTTATGATGTCTGGCAGTTAGCAGAGAGGACTACAATATTACTTCCTTGCTGCATCCATCTATGCACAACCCCTTTTTCCCATTTTTGCTCGTGGGGTCAGGGTGTTGCTTCACCAGTGACAATCATCTAGAGCCAAGGTTTAAACCACCAGGTGGCTAGCCGTACCACAGTTATTCTTTCACACCACACACTTGCATCTATGGCCAATTTAGTGTGTCTGGTCCCCCTACTACATGTCTTTGGAATGTGAGAGGAAGCCCATGCAGACTCTGCACAGAAAGCATTGCAGTCAAGAATCAAACCAGGGAACCTCTTGTTGTGAGGTGACAACACTATCTTCTGTGCCACTGGTAACCCTTTTTATAATTTGTAAATTCTAACTTATGAAGGCATCACAGATAGAAGTAACAAGTGCAGAGGAGGGGGAGACTAGAGACTGACCAAAGAAAGTTTTTCTTCACTGAGAGGATGATATGACAGTAAACTATCTTGCTGAAAAATTTAGAAGTACTAGATCTAAAAAAGGATTTTAAGGGTGCCTGAAACATGATGTGAATGACATGGAACACAATGGGTTGCACAAGCATACATGGTTATCTCTTAAAATGAGGCATATTTGTATTTTTGTAGATTCATATGTTTATAGAACAAATCAAAGACTGGTAATATTTATAGTATTCAACTGTTTCACAAGGTATTAATAAATGTACCTGCATTTGCTACATTTAGACAATCCAGTGGCAAAAATATTAATCTTATGTGCATGCATTATGCCAGAAAAATCAACCAGCTGCTTATCTTATTAGACTGGCTGCTATAAAGGGTACATCCGGCCTGTTCTGGAATGATGTCCTTCTCATCTTATTTCAATTGTTGGCCAAACAGGGTTGTATTGCTGATTTTAGCACCTTCCAAAGAAGGCTTTCATACTGCAAAATGCTTCAACTTCTTTCAATCTTGTCCATTCCCAGTAACACATTTCAGATTAACTGTGCAGTTCCATTCATTTTAGAATTTACCACAGATTTTAGTAATTTTTCAATGTTTACAATTTTACATATCTGACATTTTCTTTCATGTCTGTTCTCTTTCTGTTACCTGATAATCAGTAAGCCTATATCCAACTTTATTTAATGGTGACATAGTTTCTTGGCATTCCTTTGTCACATGTTCACTTGATAGCATAACCTTCTGTACTATGTACAATATTGCAAGTGATGAGAGACCTAGAATTTGCTCTGTTAGTAGTTTAATCTCCAATACAGAATGCAGTATTGCAGGTGGAAATGAACAGGGCCTTCTGGTGTGATCTTTTTTGCTGACCACATTACTCAAGGTGAGACCTGAAAAGAGATTTATTCTGTTAGTTGTACAATCTCCAGTAATAAACAGAGTGTTCCAGATTGTAATGATAAGGTATTTGTTCTGTTAATGGCTTGACCACTTATAGTGGAGACAGTATTACAGATGGGAATGGCCATTTACTGGGAACAGTGTTCTAATTGAGAAATACCCAGAGAATTGTCCTGTTAAGCCATAGTCACTTCTGCTGGTGACAGTATTCCAGGTGGGATATAACCAGAGATTTATTGCATTGGTGGTAAAAATCTGCATTTATTGAATACAGTATTCTAGGTGGGAATGGCCAAGGAGTTACTTATTGGTGGTATGACCTTATGTTGTTGCCAGGGTATTCATGTGGGATTGACTGGGTTTTTTTTTTGGTGGTATGAGCTGCAGTACTGGACATAACTTTCCAGCTGGGGAATGACCAGGGCAAAAGGTTGATCTATTCATTGCTGGAAAAGAATTCCTACCTGTAGTTCCCACTGTCATATTACCCATGTCAGCTACTGTCAAGAGTTACTCTGGCCACTAAAACTGTAAATGATGCAGTTTGGATGTCCATCTTTATTAGAGTAGCATAAAAAAATTGCTGTTGTCAAGACATTTGTGTCAAATGTTGAGTTTTATAGAAAAGCCACAGCTGTCATATAGATTGAGAACCTTGTCCAATTTGATTTTCCAGCAAGCAAACGATGACAGCCTTGCTTTCTTGCAGTTCTTTGTGCCTCTGTAGTATAACTATTACTTCCAGGTTTTCAATGTGACTAAGCTGGTTTAACATGCTCCTCACAAGATTCATGCAGTCAAATGATCAGTGTCTGAACAATCATCTCTTGTTTAAACAACCACTTTTAGAAATACACACCACAATCAAAATACTGTGCAAGAGGCTGAATGAAAATATTTGACCACTATTTTTGTTTTAATTTGCCAGCATAACCTGATACCTGAGGGCTCTTATGTTATAATGATTCACATACATATTGTCTTGATACAAAATAAAGTTTACAGGAAAAGTATGACTGTGTGGATGGATCATACACTACATAAGTGCGATCCATTGTTAAATGGAACTTTTTTACAATCATATCATGTATTCATTAATGATTTTTCTTGTTTTCTTTTCATTATATCAGTTACCCATCTGAAAGTGTTACCCATTAATGACAATATCTACAACATTAAAAACATATAAAATATATATATTTATATTTTTATATAAAATATAAAAAGGAAAATAATAGAAACACTGAGCTTATAGTCTCTTAAAATCAAGTGAATAAAATCAAAAAGTAATGCATGTTTTAGCTTTACAAAAATATATCTCACTCAGATGAAAAAGGAACTCATATGCTTATACCTACAGTCTAGGTATAAAAACATAAAACACAAATGAACTAAATGCATTAAAATAGTAATGCAAGAACAATACTGTCAAAAAAGAAAAAAAAAAATCAAAGAAATGCAAAATATACCAGAGAGAGTTATAATATGTAGTACATCATAGAATATTTTGAAGTCACTTTAATTGAAAAGCTTTTAAAATACTAAATAAACACACACAAATTAAGCAAGTTTTCAGAAAACTAGTGAATTCCAACCTGAGTGACAGACTACCATAAGGAGCAGCCTTAGTTATCAAGAGGGATACATCTCTTTCCTGCTCTTAGTTCATTAAAAACATATTTTTTCTCAGAGTATACATTATAATGCATTCATTTTGTAACACTTAAGCTAACTGCAAAGTAGAGACATCCCTAGCTTCATTCACTTGCACCCAGCTCATCAACATCTTTAGGGATCATACATTTCACCTCATCATTTTCACAACTTCTCTGATTTTTTACTCTGTCCCTTGATTTATTTTTCTGGTAATTCGCTGCAGGTTAAAGTCAGTTGATAATACCAGACAGCATAATTCCATACTTGTCTTTGTTCAGAAAATAAATGCTAATGCAAAGACATGCTATTCTATTCACCTTTAAGTGAATTACAGTAATATCTAAAAACTCTTTCTGATTTTCAGCCTTTGCCCCCAATTATTTGTTTTATCCATGTTTTTTAAGCAAAGAAGTTAAAAATTATGCTAGGGATACATAAAGAAGATTGTGCTTAAGTCAACAACAGAAAAATAAGTAGTATGGAAATCTCCCTCACAGAAATCAGCTTATGTATGATTTATGAAAATGAAGCGTACTTCTTGAATGCTCTTCCCTCAAGTTTCTGATTGGTTAAGGACTGTTTTCCTTCAAGTACTTATGAGTGACGTTAAATGACCTCACATATACCTGAAAAGGCCAGCAGGACATTCTATATTAAATCAAGCAGATCTCGGTTAAGCAAGTGTCATGATCTCAGTTTTCACAGCATGCTTATTATAAAATCAAATGTGTAAAACAGATACTTGCTGCAGTTTGCATATTTTTTACACCCACTGAAAAAGGAGCTACTACTGTTTTTGAGAAAAAAATAATCACAGAATACGTGAAAGCATTTCTGTATAACTCTGATTTTAGATCACTGCATGTGTAAAGAAAGAGAAATAAAAAGGTTAAACAAATTTATAAAAAATAATTAATTGTTTTTAACAGCCACTTTTACATTCTAAATGTGTATCATTGCAAAGTGTATTGCAATATTGTATCAGTAAATCTCCTAAAATGGTTGCTACTTTTATGTTAATTATGCCTGTTTACCCTTTTTATGAACATTGAAAGCAAATATTATGATCATGCATGCTGCTCCTCCTAAGAAGATTATCTATTTGTCCGAAGTTACTAATAAGCAACAGGTCTAGTGTTTCTCTATATTGTATTGGACTTCCTACTTCTTCAATTTGACTGGAGTGAGACACTTCAAATGAGGTTTGGTAACAAACCGATTTGTCGAGGGACATCTTCAGAGTAGGGTCAGGAAGGAATAGCTATGGGATTTAAGATGTTAGTGGAAGGTTAGGGTGGTGATGATTGAAGGGTTAAATTCTGAAAGTAGGAGGGTTGGGAGGAAATTAAGTAAATACAAGGAGCGGCTTAACTGGTTTTGTGTGAGTGTAACTGGGGAAGGGATCAGATTTTGTTGTGAGGCCTTGGCAGCACCTAATGTTGCCATTAAGAAGTTTGGTTTTATGTGCGTGCAGAGGATTTACATTTTTCTTTTCTTTAACAGATGGGGAAGCCATGAGCTTGCATCATCCAGTGGCCTGAAGGAAGGGGACTTGAAAGGTGATGGGTGCTGCTGCTGCAATGGATGTTCCAGCTGCTGGAGTGGTGCACAATGAGGTCGCTCATTTAGGTGCTCATTTAGACACATCAGACTTGATGCAGTTTGGGAGTAGTATGGGGACAGTTGAGGATTAGGTATGTTAGGGACAGGGTGAAGTAGGTTTGGGGTTTGTTTATGGGGAGTATGGGTTTGTCCACAGGTAGGGTGAAGTCACAACAGAATGAGGTAGGGTCAGACTTTGCAGGCATGGTAGTTGGGTTTAAGTTTTACTTTAGCAAGGTTATGCCAATAGGTTGGTCAGTGGCCTGTGGTAATTTGAGAGTTTAGCACTGTCCTCCATTAGATTTGGCAGCAGCATGTGGGCAATCAGAAGGAGGTACTTTATCTGGATGAAGTTTTAGTGTGTTGGGTTGGCTTGGAATGATCAGATGTGTGGTACAGGATTTTTGAGCAGCTTTTAATAGGAAGGTGTATAGTATGGCATTGGAAGATTTGGTTAAACTGTGTGTTGTAGCTACTTGTGGAGGAAAGAGTTTAGTGGGAAGGATTGTTGAAATATTGGGTTTAGGCTTGAGAACAAGTAAGGCACTTCAGTTGGACATGGTGGATTTAGCCGCGATTAGTATAGTTGCATGGGTGGCAGCATTACATGACTTTAAAAAATTTTGGACTGTGATAGTATATTGAAGAATTGGGGTAGGGTTGATAGAATGAAGACTGCCAGATGACAGCTATTGACAAGACAGGTTTGAAGGCTTCATTGTGTGGATTCCCATTAATAAATGAAGATTCACCTGACTATACTTGGTGATACATTATGGATCTCTTATAGTGTAAGAGTTCTTTTGGTTGTTAGTTTGGCAGGATTTTCAGTTTTCCCCTTCTATGTATATTTGCTTGGGTAGATCTAAAATGGATCAGTTGAAAAGGCCAGGCAGCTAGTATTGGGAAAGGGCAGAAATGAGTGGTTGTGTCCAAGGGGTTGGGCTTAGAGGTTGCTGTGGTCCTCATGTTGAGAGTCTTCTGGACTTAATTTTGTTTTGTAAGGGGTAAGGCGATGATGTGTAATCTGTTTGGGTATATGATAGGGACAACTATTCTGTGTGTTATTGTTCCTGGAGAGAGGTTGTCCATTCACTCTTTCTGCATTGGTAGGGGATGGGATTTAGCAAGGGAAAGCATATTGATTGAAGTCATTAAGATGGTGGGTGAATGTCATTAAGTTCTTTCTTGTTCTATAGTAGATAACTGGTGCAGTATCTGGCTAAAGTAAATTTTCTAGGAAAGGAAATTTCATTTTGGTCATGCTTATATCCATTGGGAGGCAAAAGGGGAATGCAGGTAGGCCAGATGACCCATAATTGTGTTTGCATTCTTTTTGGTGGCATTGAGTTCCTTTGTGTCCTAGTAGTACATTTGACAGATAATGATCTAGGCATTAGGATAAGTCAGGATCTGTTTATTTTAAAAGATTATACCCAGGTATGCATATTGTGTGGTCAGAGGTAGTACCACAGTGATTTTGGCTGTGGATAGGGCTCATTGGTTTGTTAATGTTAGGCTACTTAGGCAACTGGCAGCTTTGGGTAGTTATATGACAGGGCATTGGGATGGCTAAGATAGAGATCCATTTTGGTTCAGAGAGGATGGAGTACACCTGAGTGATTTTGATTTGGACCTTTTCACTGTACACTTAGGTTTGTTTGGAGGCTTTGCTGAAGGTTTTGGAGTGAATGAGAGGGAACAGCCTCTGTCAGGCTGGTTGACGGAGAAGAGGAGCAGGCTTGTCCTTCTTCTGTTCCCCTTCTGGTGTTGGATGTTTAATTCAATGAGTTGGGGAATGAAAATGAGTGATGGGGTGCTGCTTGATAAGGAAGTAAGTGAGCGAAGGTGAGGATGCTGCTTCAATAAGTAAAAATAAAAGAGTGGAGGTGAGGATGCTGCTTATTTGGTTAGGGTGAGCAGGGTTATGCTGCCCTAGTAAATGGTTATATGGATGTTCATGCTGTGAGTAATAAATTAAAACATTGTTCAATAAAGTTATGTTTATGGAAGTTTAATAAAGGTTGTCAAATGTCATTTGGTGTGGTGTATTTATTGAAGGGGACCAGGACAAGCACACATATTTTCAATCATAACCCAATAGGCCAGCAGTAGCTTAATTTATATTTGGAGTTAAAAAGAAAGTTTGCAAAAATGAAAATGATTTTTACTAGTAATCGACAGCAGCAGCAATTCAGCTCTGCATGTCTACTGTTGTATGCAGCTGTACATTTTAGGCCATTAGGGATGACAAGCATATAGTGCCTACTTTTCTATGCTTATAACAATTGTGAGGTTCAGAAAACAGTTGTGGAAAACCATGTGGCCAGTGCACTTAAAATAAGATCGCACAAAAAATGAATGACAAGGAAACAAACATTGCTGACATAGTAGGAACATGAAACTTTTCTCCTAACCATATGCTAATGAGGCTGATCTACAATCTTGTGTTGTTTTAAAAGGAAAAAAAATCTCCAAGGATCACTGACCCACAATAAAAGGCAATCTAAATCCTCTTCAAGAAAAATAAATGTTTGTGAATTATTATGCTTCTAGTCCAGATCAGCAATGGTTGAGTCAGTAGTCCATCCAACATAGTGCTAGGAAGACAGCTCATGACATATGGCAGACTATACTCAAAGCTGTCTTTCATGATTTGACATACAAGGAGATGTTGGACTAACACAAAACTGGTAGTGCAGAGTTTGAGAGATGTCTGCAATATTTGCAGACCAAGAATGGAAGCCCGCAATGACCTAAGATGGGCCCTCAAATACAAACTCAAAGTGTACAGCATTTTGCAAATTCCCAATACAAAATACTACCATAATAATTATTCAGGATATTAAATACCTTCCTTGATGTAAATCATACTCTCAAAAATGTATCTGAAGAAGCATTTCACCATGGAGGTCTTTAAGTGGATTTTCTCCATATGCTTTCAGTGCTTTGGGCCATAGATTACAAGCCTGTATATGTTAATACAAATAACTTCAAATCAAGACTGGCCAGGCTACATCAACAGCAGAAGACACTACGGCATCAACTCCTACTTTGTGGTCAGTGCTAATAGAAAAATCACAGATCTCACTATGTTTCAAACTGTAATAGTTTTCCATCCTTCAGAATCAAAATGCCTTTTGATAAAGGAGTATGACCAGTCCATGGAGCGTATTATCATGGAACTTATAAACAAAGACATTGGCAACCTTCAAACACTGGATCCCACCCAGTTTGGGTTCGTGAAGGGCTGATCTTGTCTCCTGAACCTGAATGACTTCTTCGAATCAGTCTCCAGAGCCATGGACAAGGGAAAGGTGGTCCACACAGCCTATCTAGACCTTGCCAAGGCCTTTGACACCATCCCCCACTCTGGAATCATAGATAAACTTACTAAGCTGGGCATTAATCCCTATGTCACCTAATGGGTTGCTAACTGGCTTACTGATAGACCCCACAATGTAAAAGTAGCCGACTCCAAATCCAGCTCCAGACAAGTGACAAGTGGAGTACCTCAGGGTTCAGTCTTGGGACCACTCTTGTTTGGCATCTACTTCTCTGAAGTACAGGCCAACACTAAGGGACTCTGGCTAACAATGTTCGCAGATGACTGCAAACTGGGAGCCATTACTGAATCCCCAAATGATGTGGATACTCTACAAAAAGGGCCTTACAGAAGCAGATGCTTGGTGCCAGAGCCATGGGCTCAAGCTCAATGCCAAGAAATGTATAGTTATCCCCTTTGGGAAAAAAACATGTATCCGTGAATTACCATATAGGTGGCAGTACACTAAACACCAAAAGTGTGATAAGAGACTTAGGGACACAGGTGGACCGTGGTCTCACCTTCGATAACCACATCACCACAACAGTCAGGAAATCCTTCTATGTGGCACACCTCATCACTAAGGGCTTTTCATCCAGAAAAAATAAGGTCATTGTCCCACTGTACTCATCCCTCATTAGACCCATTATAGAATACAATGCCACGTTTGATATGTAGCTCTCAAGACATCTGCAACAACTGGAAAGGCCACAGAAATACCTCACTAAAAGAATCACAGGCCTAAAGCAGATGCCCTACGCTGACTGCCTTAAAAAACTCCAGCTATACTCTGTCGCATACCATCTACTCAGAGGCGATCTCTGCTTAACATACAAGGCCATGTCAGACCCAGAGCTGTTGGACATGCTACAATTAAAAAAATCCCAATCCCTCAGAGCCACACGCTCCAAGGATCTAAACCTTGTCATCACAATAAACAAAACATGCTGGAGGGATAGGTTCCTGACCCAGAGACTCCCCAGACTCTGGAATAGATTCCCCATACATGTCAAGCAGAGTGCCTCTTTGGCCCTCTTCAAAAGGAACCTTGACGATGGGAGAAAGGAAATTTACCCCAGGAATCATGTCAGTTACCCTGCTAGACAGGGGTCCAGGGAAGTAAATAGTGTCGGAAGAAATAGCCAGGGAATTGTTATGGCTAGGCTTGTATAGGCCCTAGGGCTGATAGCCTAGTACCAGCCTATGAACCTATGAACCTATCAACTTTTGTTTAGAAGAATTTAATTGTTTTTATCATAAGAAAGGACATAATCTAAATTACTTAAAACCTACCACTCATTACTGTCTAGCCCGATTTATAAAATATAATTTTCATATCAATTTTCTTCAATGCCTTGATCAGTGGCTAGTAAGCTTTACTATAAGTAATTATGTTGACCGTGCAATCATTATTTCATCTTGTGAATAATTACCAATTTGTAACATGAAGCTTTCCAGTCATTTTTAAAAATAATCCCCAGGATTTCATGAACTCCATGTAGGCACAGTGTACAGCCTACACAGAATGTATCCATGTGTACGGCCACAGTTCCCTCTTGGCAGTGTGCCATGCATATTAATGATGGTGGACTGACAAGGGGAAGTTGAGGAACATGGATATTGAATCAATGTAGGGAAAGGTGTAGTGGCTACCTGTGGCTGCAGATGAATGTGAGGCTCCCCATAATGCTCCCTGCCACTGTTGTAATGTTGTGAAGTGTGTCAACTGTGTAATAAGTCTGTTGTATGATTTTTTAAAAATATTTTTATAATCATTTTTTTTGTTTAATTGCATGTTTGCGTGGTGTAGCATGGAGCACAGCAATGCCAAGCTGTGCTCACATATAGACAGCTGACACCTGGCAGATATCTAAAAATAGAAACTGGATGTAATTAATAATTATAATAAATTTTTTTTCTTTCTTTATTTTTTGTTTTTGCACAGGGCAGCACAAAGCACAGCAGAGCCAAGCAGAGCTCAAATATACATGGCAGACACCTGCCAGACATCTAAAAATAGAACCTGGATGTAATTATTTATTTATAGGTGTGTTTAAGTGTGTTTGCATGGTGTGGAGTGATGCTTAGCAACATTAACAGATAGCCTAGTAGTATAGCTGAAGGTATTCTACTTTTTATAGCATCCAACTAGTCCCATGCCAGGCGACTGGCCAGGTTGCACCATGAGCTTGGAAAGTACGGATTTAGAATGACAACTGTAGTGCAATAAGCAAGAAAGGGTAAAGCCTTTACTGCAATAATGTATACACAAGAAAAACTGTAGTGCAATAAATGAGCATGTAAAACTGTAGTGCAATAAATGGGTAATTAGAGCTGTATAGCTGTAGTGCAATAAATGAACAATAAGAACTGTATATCAATAAAGCCGTAGCAATACCAATAACTGTAAGCAAAATGTTGTTCAGCAGGATTGTGTTTTGTCAAAATTATTGCAGTAGAGTTGTATGCATTGATTGACAATGGTAAGGTTGCTATAGTCAAGTGTGACATTGTAAACGGTGTAGCCAGCAACTCTAATGCTCTGCAAACTATATTGCTCAACCCATAATAGTGTCCAAGGCTGTCTCCGGCCAATTTCGGTCACATAATGCTCTCTCTTCCTCAGACATCGAGTAATAAAGGTATATGGGTGAGGTAGCCCAGTCTATGGGCAGATATTGTGTGTGGACTTCATAGAGATTTCAAATCAATAACAATAAAATGTGTTCACTACCACTGTTGATTCTAACATACAGCTGTTTTCATATATGCAGTATGGTTGTATTCCAAGCATGTGTGTTCTGCTGTCACTGCAGTCTACTATAACACTGTAATTGTACTAGAATGCCAAAGGAATGTTCTGTAACTTGTGTTGCTCAATTTATAGCAATAGTTCCAGGTGATCTCCAGGCAAGTATCACTCACTCAACAGTCAGCAGAGAGTTAGTAGCTCAGTCCGTTAAATGTTTTGTATGCAGTACATTTTGCCACACACAGTCCTGAGTTAGAATCCAGTGGTATATAGCACTAGATTTTCAGTATCAGTCATGTAATGCTCAGATTTTCTCTATCAGCAGGAACACAATAAATATATGGGTGAGGTGTCCCATATTATGAGCAGGTAGTGTGTTTAGATTTCACAGAATGTTAACATCAATACCATGAATGTGTTCATCAGCATTGTTGAGTCATAAATAAAGCTTTGTAATCCCAGTACGGCTGTATCCTTGCATGTCTGTACTAAGTTGCTGCAGTCAATTACTACATTATTTGCAGATGTCCCATGCAGTCACAGCCATTGGGCTCTACTCCCATGCATGCCAACTAAGGCATGACACCTGTCTTGTTTACTTACTGTACAAAAACATGCTTCTCAAATGTTACAATTTCTTGTAATGTAATTAAAACTGCCTAAGCCATCTGTCACATGATTAGCAGATAAATTAAAACCTGGAATGTGGTGTATTACCAACTCCATTTACAGAACACCTGGGTAGTTATGTAAGTCCATATTATGTGAAACTGTGCTGTGTAGTGGTGTACCTGCATTTTTTACTGGTTGGCCCATACTGACCCATGCTTACAGCTTAAGAGGTATGTACATGCTACATCAGTTATAGGAGAGTTGTAGTCACTGTAATCAAACCTGACACTACACACCTGCAGAGTCTGTATTTTAGTGTATTGAGGGATATAGGCTGCAATGCCAGTAATATAATTTTTCTCTCTCTCCCCACCCCTTATCTTCATTTATTTATTACTGTTATTTATTATTATGATTTAATATTAACATAATTTGTTATACTAACTATAGTTTGGAAAAATATGTTTCATTATTGATATGTTTTATTAGGATTGAATAATGCATTTTGTTAAACTAACTATATATTGGAAAATGTGGTTGATTATTGTTATGTTTTATCATGATACAATATTAACATATTTGTTAAACTAACTGTTTTGTTGGCC
This sequence comes from Protopterus annectens, assembly GCF_019279795.1. Taxonomy (NCBI): domain Eukaryota; kingdom Metazoa; phylum Chordata; order Ceratodontiformes; family Protopteridae; genus Protopterus; species Protopterus annectens. Next base: position 1,240,408,252 of record NC_056746.1, read on the forward strand.
CTGTGGTTTATCTTTTACTGGCATGCTGTTACCATACTAACTGTTATGTTACTTAATGTTGTGTTGCAAGTGTTATACATTAATATGTATTTGGATGAAGATAAAATGCATATTCAGCTACGATGCTGGTACAGAAATACTTCCATATAAAGCCATGCACATATTGAAGGATGTAGTAAATGTATGTAACAGCCTGGATGTGTGCACATATATCCTGCAAATGCACCCGCTGTAGCAGTGACTCAGTACCTCAGTCTGTTAGATGCCTTGCATACAGTCCATTTTGCCACATAAAGTCCTGGGCTCAAATCCAGTGTTGTATTGCATTTCAATTATATTATTGTGAAGATAGCAATTAATGAATGACTCATGCACTCATTACATTGACATGGAAATGTCGAAACTGCACTTCATAAAATGGCCAAATCACTGATTTCTTTCCAAGGGAAAGAAATCAGTAGGCCAACAATGAATGGGTCTATACGCTTAAAAAAGTGAATGATGAATAATTGACCCCATGTAAGTGAAAGCTTACAATCTCAAAAGCTCAGAACAGCGATTTTTTTTCCAAGGGAAAAAATAGCTGTTCCAAAAAAAAAAAGAAAAAAAAATTGAAATAATACATAAACACACCCCGATATGGGGGGCTGTGCCCCCCCCCCCCCCCTACTTAAATATACCAACTCTGAGATCACGCTAAAGTGCCAAAAATGCCAAAGTAATGGAAGTGGCCAAGTACATTCTTTCCCTAGGAAAGAATTCGCTTAAAAGCCGCTTTGCTATTTTGCTTTTCGTTGTTTTAAGTTCGTCCAAGACACATTTGATAAAATGCACCTTCAGTCATCTAATAGGATCCCCAATGAACACCACATAAAAATAAAGACTTTTAAGTGGGGGGCTTCACCCCACCAGACCTGCCAATGGGGGGGGGGGCTGTGCCCCCTAACTAAATATTCTAACTCTGAGATCACACTACAGTTGGGGAAAGGGCAGATGTAACAGAATGGCCACTGAACGGTGATTTGGCCATTTGATGAAGTGTGGCTTCAACATTTCCATGTCAATGAAAGGTAAGTCGACATTTTTAGTATTCAAGCTCACGATATAGACCCAAGTAAAGACACAATCCATGTTTCTGAATATTCCACTAGACAGCATTCCCAAAGATTAGCCAGTAGCCTTTGGGCACACAAAAAAAAAAGCTATATCAGACAGCTTTGAATATCAGCAACATCCAAATCATTCACAGGTAAATCATGTTTAACACTGGACTGTGTAACAGCATCCCATATTAAATTAAAGGATAATAAACTCATTGTCACATTAAGGCAAACAGTAGGGGAACAATCTCAAATTAACCCCTCCACAAATAAAATCATAAGTTAAGTAAAGTTGTTGCATGATTTTGCCTCTTATAATAAATATTCTCTCATGCATTCAGCTACTAGCATATCTTAAATCCTGCACGTTTTGCTGTAAATATAATACATAATACTAAAATATTCAAATCTCTAACATTATTGCACACATATTTTGCAAGATACTTTCCATAGTGCTGACAGGTAGTAATCAGCACTAAATTCCTTAAAAAACACCACAGAGAAAGTTTTACATGCAATAGTTAATGACTAGATTGATTATTACGTTTGTTTAATACCTGTGCATTTCTATAAGACAAAGCTGGAATGACCTTAGGACTCATGCTGTCAAAAAATCCTGGAACAATTGAAATGGTACATGCCTGCTAACACTGAATTTCCACTATTACACAATGAAAGCAACTTCTTTAATACAGGAGACATAGTGGTGGCATATATTGCTAGTAAACTTCTATGCTCCAACAATGATAGTTACCAGGTCATTTTTGCTGACAAGCCCACTACAACTTGGTGCACTGAGAAATTTTGGGCAAATATAAACAGCCTTCCTCTTTCAATCCAGACAAACTTCTTTGTGATGTCACTGTGCCATTAACCTGTCAGTATTTCTCAGGTTCATAATCAATGTAAACTTCATGTGCAAAACTTCCATTTCCATTTTGTTCTGACATATCATGCACTGTCCTTTAAATACAATTAAAATTGGTATTTTCACCAGGAAAGCTAGGCCCCCCCTTGCACATTCCATATTTGGAACTTGATGACCAAACTTACATGTAATAATTCCATAGTCACCCAACAAAATAAGAATGAACTGTAAATTAAATTTTGAACCACAACAACTGGATTAAATCATCAGCGTTTCACATTGCTACTCCTTCCATGGCATATAAATTAACTCAGTAAACATTTCAATAAACATATTTAATGAACTGCCCATCAAACTCATGTCTACATGTTCAGCAAATAACCTGCTGAAGAAACAAATACAGCTCTGTGTGCTAAATGCATGCAGTTTCAAACCTGAGTTTGTTACCTGCAGGCTGTCATGTTCTTTGTATGCTTTAATATTTAGATGTATTATAGGCTTCAGGCACAGAGGTGTATGGACATTGAGGCTCATTTCTGGTACTTATAACAGCTGAAGATTTCTGGTCCTAGTGTAGGAGATTGCATTAGGGATGAAGAATAAGAATTAATGAATGAATAAATGACTGCAGGTTTGCTTTCCTTCATTAGGAAGGAGGCCGAGAGATGGCACAGTGAGGATAGCCCTTCCTAGAGGAGAGTGAAGAGGCCAATGCTTGATGCAGTAACCTTAAAGAAGCCACATGTTTCCTACAGTTGCATGCACAGTAGTATGTGTGCAGTGCTTTAGAATATTATTCCATGCTCATTTCAAGAGAGTCAGAGGTGAAATTTCCAATAACTGCTATAAAAGGGCCAGTTGTATCATCTCATCTCACCCCTCTGTGCATGAATCCAGATGCCACAAACCCTAAGTGGCTTTCTTCACTCAAAACAGGAACTGTGCAGAAAAGGGATGTGCTGGGATATTACCTACACTGGGGGAGGGAGAATGAATGAGTCTGGGAGGAAAAGCTGATTGGTGCCAAAGGTTAACAGTAGTGGAAATCAAGCATGAAAGTGTTAAAAAAAATAGCACAGCACTTGTCTCCATTTCAAACAAATAAAAGAAGATTAATTATCTGACTGGGAAAGTGGAAACATACGTCATCATCTTAACTCTGTCAGTGGCTTCAGAGTGCTTTCTGGTTGTCTGAGCTATAATCTAGACTAGCCATTTTGGTAACATTTAAAATGTTGAGGTCTGCTAAAGTGAATGTTCCTTTTTTTCCTGAGGTATGCCAATGCTGGGGTCAGTATACATATATATATATATATATATATATATATATATATATATATATATATATATATATATATATATATATATATAAGTTCTAGGGTGAGGGGTACAGGCATGCAAGAAGTTTGAAGGAAAAGAACATTCTTTGAGATTTCCTCTTTTCCTGTTTTTTTTTTTGGTATTTTTTTCTGGCTTGTTGGAACTCAGCATTTTCAGTGCTGACATTTCAATAGGGGACCTACTGTTTTATCTATGTCCTCTGATTATTGGCTGTCCTGGCAAGCATTACTAGGACATGTACAATTAATGATCAAATAATAACATCTGGGATGCTGCATAAAAACAGATGTGATTATCTAAAACAGTCTCTGTTGCAGTTTAGCCTGGCATGCTCTAATGCTAAATCATTAGGCACACCATAATAGTCAGCGCCAAGTCTTTTATACCCATAATTTGCCACTGAATCAATGGTCTGACATGAGTCTGATAGTAGAACTCAGGCTTTTAGAATTGTATTGCCAAGCTGAAGTCACTACATATTCCTCTATATAGCCTTCATGTATTTTGCTCATTTTCATTACAAAACGCTAAAGACAAAGAGAGTAGTCACAAGGGGCAGAGGTGGAGTTAGAATAAGGATATATCAGCTAAGAAAATTCAGAAGGCAAATTACATATGCCTTATGCCACCCCTGAAGGAAGAGGGGGTCCACTAATGGGTCACTACAGCAGCATACTGTAAGGAGATCAATTGTGGGGTGTAATGCAGCTAAAATAAACTGTCTTTTGGCTTTTCCCAGTTAGGGGTCACCACAGTGGAACTCCAGTCCGCTAATGATTGGCAGTAGATTTTTACGTGCTGGCTTGCCGGGCCTAACGCACAACCTTCAATGAAGGAACGCCCATTCACGCATGTCGACACACAGAAGATGCTCTAACTGAGAATCAAACGTGCAACGTCTAACTGTGAAGCGACAACGCTACAGCAGCACCACCACCACAGTGTAATACAGCTAAAATACTTTTAATAAATAGCAAGATGTACTTTTTGTTAAACTAAACAAAGAGGCACTCCCATGCTATATGTAAATAAACAAGCATAAATACTATATATCTATACACACACACACAAACATATATATATATATATATATATATATATATATATATATATATATATGCATATACAAGATACATAGGTTCCATTAATTTTTACCAGATATGCTTTGTTGTGGTGTTTTGTTGAGTGAAGGTTTCATTGACAGGTAGGGTTATTGAATTCTGTTTAATCAAGTGTAAGTTATGTAGAAGTGGTGAGTAATTCTGAAAGTTTAATTCATTGGATAGTTTTGACACTGGGATTGAAAGTGCATGTGTGTGTGTGTATGTGTGTGTGCGTGTGTGTGTGTGTGTGTGTGTGTGTGTGTGTGTGTGTGTGTGTGTGTGTGTGGGCTGAGTGTTCACAGGTTATTCAGGATAAGGGCTAGATAAGGGGTAAATGTATGTTGTGTTTAGGCTGTGTGTGTGTGTGTGTGTGTGTGTGTGTGTGTGTGTGTGTGTGTGTGTGTGTGTGTGTGTGTGTGTGTGCGCGCACTTAAGTATTTGCAGCCTAGTGTTAAACTAAAGGCTAGGTAAATTGATAGTTTTGTGTTTTGTGTGTGTAATGGTGTTTATGTAATGTGTGTGAGTGTGTGTGTCTGTGTTTTCTGTGTAGTGGTACTCTTAGAGAAAGAGTGTTTTGTAGATTACTGTGTAGGTCTAGGGTTGTGGCAGGGAGTAGGGGTAAGATTATGTGTAGCACACGTGAGTAAGGTGGTGCCTAACAGTACCAGTATTCAGACAAATTACATCTGTGAATTACTGTGTGTGTGTGTGTGTGTGTGTGTGTGTGTGTGTGTGTGTGTGTGTGTGTGTGTTAGACTGAGTGTCTGCTTCATATACTACAGACATAGAAAATAGGGCCAAAGGCCATTGAAAAGTAGATGCATCAAGCCAAAAATCTGGACATTTAATTATCAGAACATTTGAATACCAAAGAACACATAACTCTTCATTTTTAATATGTCTTTAAATGTATTTTAACATTTTTAACATTTAAAAAGCAGAGAGTGGCAAAAATATGACTATACTGTCAAAGACGCAATATAAAATATGTAGTCATTAATTAACTCTATTTCAAAGTTCTACTACACAAGGTGATTTATTTGTGCCTTTGAAGACAGGAGGTGTAAGACATCTGTCCTCTTTCATTAAATTACTTGTGCCACCAGAGTTCTGTTCATGCAGTGTGGTTTTCTGTGCACCAGAGAGCTTCAAATATCATGTATAAATAGGCAGATATGGAAAATTGTGTGAAAGGGTAAAGCAAGCTTGAAAATAGGGACATGCCTCCAAAAATAGGTTTATGGTGTGCTGGGTAAATCAGGCCTGAAAATAGGTACGTTCTTTTAAAGTAGATGAAGTTGAAAGTTCTGGTGTGTGTGTTTGTATGTGTGTGTAAACTGAATGGACTGTGTTCCACATTTCTAACTTTTAAATACAAGGTAATGTGACATGATAAATATACTCTTGGAAGACAGCTTAAAATGTCAGAACTTACCCTTTATTTTTGGTACATAGTAGAGAATTTGTACTCACAGTGAAATTACATCCTGCAATGTGCTTTGACCTGGTCTGTCAGTTGAATCCTCATTGACTGCTATCAGCTAAAAGCCAGAACAAATGAGGCCACCGTGTCTTTGTCAATATTATGCCAAGTGCCAAGTGACGTGTATCACCCCTTATCTACCGTGTGCATTCCAGGCAATCATCTGCGGATACTGGCACTTCTGCTGTCTATTAACGTATGTGGAATTCTTAGATAACAATGTCAGTTTTGTTCTTCAGTCTGTAAGCTGCACTACTTAGAGGAATGTGCTTTTCAGCTAAACAAAAATCCTTTAGTGAAGATTAAATTGTACAAAATAGGCTTAGGAATCAACATAGAAATTATGGTGCTATATTTACAGGGAAAGCAAATAACTTGCAGACACTGCACACGTTTTCTTATGCTGTCTTACTAAAATGGCATATCTTTAATCTGTACTTTTCTTTCATACAAGTATGAACTACAATGTTGCCCAAACACAAATTTCAGGTCTGCTTTGTGCATCTCTTGTGAGTTTCAAGATGCTAATAATAAAAATCGCAACTTACAGGCTAATGCTTCGTCTTCCATAAAAAAATGAATTCTCTTCTGCATGTGTATATAAGCAACTATGTCACATTTTACAATATTAAATATTGTTACTTTAAAAAACAGCTTATAATAGAAGAGAGCAATGTGGCACAGTTCAGTTACTAACTGCTTTTCCTGTTATGTAAATCCTTTCTGTGTCTGCATAGAGTTTGGTTGAGTACTCTGGCTTCTTTCCACATTCCAAGGACATGCAGTAGATGAACTTAAAATATGCCAAACCCACAGGTGCAAGTGAGTATGTGGACTGCAAAGGCCTGGCATCCTGTCAAGCATTAATTCCCCTGCCTTGTTCCCAGAGGACTGAGAAAGGCTCTGGATCCTCTGTTATCCTGAATTAGGTTAAGAGAGTAACTGGAGAATGAAAGAGAGACTGAATGAATGAACGAATGAATGAATGAATAAATGGATAAATGAATGCAGTTGAACAGGGTGGCACAGTTATGCAGCAGCTAACATTGCTCTTGCTTTGCCTGGCTCAGATCCTGGCTGTAGTACTCTTCCTGCGTTTGTGAGGGGGTTTTGCCAGCTATTCACATTTTTTATCCTACATCCCAATAATATGCTGTTAGGTGAGTTAGCGTGATAGTCTGTGGGTTCCCTACTGTCACTTAGAGTGTATTTGATTGTGTAATTTGCCTTTAAGATAATTAGCACAGAAGGAAGAGAACCATGTCATGTGATGATTGATGTCAGTGTTCAGTAAATTCTTAAACTGTTAGCAACTACAGCAAGTGTGTGTGTGTGTGTGTGTGTGTGTGTGTGTGTGTGTGTGTGTGTGTGTGTGTGTGTGTGTACATGTATCAATTATTACTTGAGATGATATTTGTTTTCTTGGATTTAAATTGTGAATATCTGTGTATTTCATTAGAGTCATAAAATGTATTTCTGTTTCTTTTAATAATGTGGAATTGTTTACTGTAATATATAAATACTTACTTTTACCATTATCAGCATTCCCTTGACAAGCTATATTACCTCACCGTGTAATAGTACAGCCTATGCATTCCGCAGCTTGTTTTAAAAGAAAGCAAAGATTCTACATGTATTTGAAATCTAGATGATCTCCATGGAATGTACTGAAGCAGAACTGCTGCTGTCTTTTTCTTTTCTTTTGGCTGAAGCTATTACTTGATTTTGGAATTCTCTTCAACATCTGTCGAATGTGCCAAGCTAGATCTACTGATGCTGTACCTTTTCTTCTGTTTGCCCAGGAATGTTATTTGGACTTGAAAAATTCTAAGTTGTAAATGAAAGTTTAAAAAGTCAAGCAGAGGATTTCAGGATCACAAATGTGTTGGGACTTTGCTTTCAGCTTGATACCTTAGGCAGCTACAATAAGTTAAGATGCAATTAAAGTGTTCTGATTTTTTTCTTTTTCTTTCTTGTTTGCTTTCAGTCTTTCCATATAAAACATTTTATTTTATTCTCCCTAATTTTCCTTGTGCACTGGTGGTGCAGTGGTTAGCATTGTCGCCTCACAGCAAGAGGTTCTCCTGTTTGATTCTCGGCTAGAGCACCTTCTGTGTGGAGTCTGCATGTCCTCCCCTCGGTCGAGTGACGTTGAAGACATGCAGGTAGGTATGAGTGTGAATGGGCGTGCCTTCGTTGAAGGTTGGGCATTGGGCTGGCAACTTGGCACTGTAAAAATCCTCTGCCAATCATGAGCGGACCGGAGTTCCTCTGTGCTGACCCCTAACTGGGAAAAGCCGAAAGTGTTATCTACAATACTGTCTGGTATGTATAAGAATAGTTTTTTTAGAACTAAAGAGCTTCCACTTTTCATTCATAAAAGCTGATGTCTTACTTTATTAACAAAAGACAACCTTATAACATTGGTCTGTTTGCTGGTGTCCATCCTGTTAGATATGAAACTGCTTTACAGTCAGCAATTATAATTAAAATAGTGTCTAACTCACTGGAAAAGTGTTGAGTAATGGAGATATTGGTATCAGATAAATAATCTCATTGGAGCCAGTGTGTACAATGAATACAGGAAACAGGTACTAGTAGCCCCTTCTAAGACACATTGTGTGTGCATGCTCACTCGCACATGAGCGTATGTGTGTGTGTGTGTGTGTGTGTGTGTGTGTGTGTGTGTGTGTGTGTGTGTGTGTGTGTGTGTGTGTATCTGTGAAAAAGTAGTTTGATTTAGTCTCAGTGGAAAATTGTACTAGAAGGCACTGGACTCAGACTGACGATGAAGGTGAACTCCTTGGGGGTCATTGATTATAGCCCTATTTTGCAGCTGACAATATAAAGTTTATTTCATATGACAGGAGACACAACTCAAGGCGGTTCTACACATTGCACATTTCTCAAACTTGTGAGTGGTCTGGTAGGAACTGTATTAATTTCTGTGTGTAATCTAGTAGGACCTTCTGTGCTACTTTGTAGTAAAGATTTGTAGGGTGCTCAGCAGAGCAGTGAAAAAAAATGAGTGATCATAGTCATGCTCATTCACAAAGAGGGGAGCAAAAATGTTTGTAGATCCTGCTGATGGCTCAGTGAATACAGTGCGTACTACATAATTGCTGCCTTGAAGTCTATGTTTTCGTGACATGGAATTCCAGGACAAGTTGTGTATGAGAATGGTCCTCCGTTTGCCAGTCAGAAGTTCCATAATTCTGCAAAGCAACAGATATTCACCCACATGATGTCAAGTCCAGGACATCTACTGTCCAATGTCAGGCTGACAGGATGTCATACAGTTAAACATGCAAAGAAAATAATAGTAACAAAAAAGTGAATCCTCTAGCCTGGCACATCCTTACATGCTGCTTCTTGAATATGGAAGCACTCCGCTGCAATTTGTGTAGTATATCCAGCACTGTTTGATAGGCAGGAGTTGTAAATCAAATTACCTACATCTTTTCCATTTTGTTTTCTGAAAACAAATAGCAACAGAGTTTTTGCAAGTGAGGCAATACTAACTAAACTCTCTATCTTACAGAAAGAGGAAAAAGACTAACCAAGATTCAGCTGGTTAAATCAGCATAAGATATTAATACAGTACTTTAAAACTCAAATTCTCTGACTTCATAATCACTTCAATCAGATGATAAGCAGACCTTCTACATGAATTGGAGACATCTACAGAAATTACCATAACTACATATACCAGTGAAAAATGAAGGGTCAGCAATGACTTGATGAAGGCTGCAGGACACACTTTACCAAAAATATCATTGGCAATCAAACAGTGATGTGTTAAGCTCTCAGTATCAGCTACATCAATATTGTTCCCTAAATGCGGTTAATGAGACTGGAAATAAGAAAGCCAGTGACTAATAAAACAGCTAGTAACTGTAATTACTTCAAACATGGCCATCTCTTCATGAAACCACTCAGATACCAAGACTGCACATAGTTAAATTAACCATCCAGAATGTGCGAAGTTATTATTTATTATATTTGCATATGATTCATCTATTTATTTACAATGTGCTATAGCCTGTCATGTTATATGCTTAAGTAAAAAATGTACATATGATTTAAAGATTAGCGCCACCAGCACTAATTAGCCTACATGGGACTTCCAATTAGCACAAACCTGGTACTTAATTCACAGGTTCAATTACAGATCGATTAGGACATGTGGTGGGATTTTAATTTGTTATTAAATTTTACAAGACCAGCATCTATAAGAAGGGAGATCACTCAACTGACTGCTATATCTACAATGGAAAATTCTTTGTTTCCTGAGTAGACATTCCACATGTAGAATGCAAAGATAAATTCTGGAGGAGAATCCAAATAAATAAATTAATTAATAAAACAAAATAAAATAAAAAATAACGGTTATTTGCTGGTCAGACTACTTAACTGTGTATGGTAGTGTTGTGTCCAGAAAATAAGAAACAGAAGTTTATAGATTACTGTAGATGTGATTTAAGTGAAGCTAAGAAAGACAGGAAATTGTGTTAACAGGGGTGAGATTCAAATTAATAAACCCATAGCATTTCATTGCTTTTCACTTTTAAAATTTACATAGAATTATCCATTGGACAAATTAAACATACTGGAATTATAAGTTAATATCAAAGGTAGGCATTAATTAGAACTCAAAAAGTCAAGATAGCTTGAACAAGTTTCTATATCAGATCAGATATTTGAATGTGATATGAATATTATGTAGAAGATGATACGTATATGAATGATGCTTATAGGACAGTACATAGTCAATAAATAGGGTCTATATTAGATAAATGAAAAAACTAAACATCGAATGGCCTAAAGGCTGAAATACTCAAACTCGCTATTTCAACTCCGAGATTGCACTACAGTGAGGAAAGGGCAAATGTTCCGATTTTCGCTGTACTGCAATCTCACAAAAAGCACTTTGAAGTCTGGCATTTTTGGCCTTTAGGCCATCTGGTGTTTAGTCTTTTTATTCTTCTAATATAGACCCAATAAATATCCTACATACCTTATTAGCAAATCATGGATTACAAATGAGAACGTTATCAAACTTGAATTAGTCTAATGCGGTATTTAGTAAACAAATGCAAAATTTACCATTTCAGCACACTCAGGGAAGTGAAAGCCTGACAATGTTCACATTCTGCTGAAGTGTGAACTGGAATGAAATGAGAAGAAAATTCCCAAGATAGGAAGACAGTGTAGATTAGCAGCAGTAAAACAAATGTAAGAAACCAATGAAACTAGGAGATGGTCAAGATCTCAATTTTCATCCTGGAGGTAGGACTGTCTTGAATGGTCTGAGTCTAAATATTTGCAGACTACAAGATCTGAGTGTGATGGAAGAGGACTCTTTAATCTGCTATGCTTCAACAGAACATAGCAGTATAGTCTGAAGTACGGGGATAATGCATTCATCCTCAATGCAAATTCTATTAGCTGGCTTGCATTACTGCATAAAGAAACTCTTTTTTCAAAACAGGTTTATTGTTTTAACATATAAGAGAAATATCATAACAATTTTATACAAGTAATTAAAAATAGGTATTATTATAATATTCAACAAAACAACTAAAGTATTTACAAAGACATCCACTACAATCAGATCAATTAATTAAACTAAAATACCGTGCTATTGAAATTAGAATTTTTTTAACAAATTTTGTAAATTATCCCATACAATATAATAAGATGTTTTTCTAGTTGTTCTTGTCCTAATTGTGTTTATTTCCATATGGCACACTATATTCATAACATTTTTAAATTCATTGAACGAAGGAGGTGTATCTGAAATCCAATTTCTAGTTATTATTTTCCTAGCCACTGCTAGAATAGACCATAACAAGGGAAGCTTAACCTTTTTAACACTTTGAGGTACAGGTGTGTTGAATAATATAAGAGATTTAGAAATAATGAAATTATCTGTAAAAAGAGCCTGCAAGAATTCATTAATTGACTTCCAGTATTCTTTCAATTTTATACAGTCATAAAACATATGAGCCCAGTCAGCATTAATTTCTACATTACATCTCTTACATAAATTACCTTTATTATTTATTTTATTCATCATCAAAGATGTATAAAAAGATCTATGTAAAAATTTCCATGTATAAAGTCTCCAGACAATGGAAGACGTAGTTCAATAAGCAGATTCCAATATATATTGTTTATCTTGTTGATTTGGTGGGTCCCCATTAATAGAAGTGAAATAATTCCAGTATGAATCTACACTGTAAAAACTTTCTTGTCTGATAATTTTATGTATGTATGAAAGTTTACCTTTATCAGAAACTTTATGTTGTAAATTTAATATCAAGTAATCAATCAGTGTTGGAATAGATTCTTTAACTGTTATAGACATTAGATCTATTTTATTAATGAGATGTTGTCTAAAGGTCTGAACCTCTAACCAGCAAGTTTCTCTTAGATCAAATTCTTGTTTTAAGAAATCTAGATTTTTAACTTTATTATCAGATATCAACTGATACCAGTACTTTAGATCATTATCTATAGCTAAATGAGTTCCTTCAGAAGTAGATGACAAAAGCATACCCTGAGTATACATTATACAGAATACAATAAAATTCCATTCCCTATACTTAGGGTGCATGAATATAAAGTTACGATAGCTAATAATAATATTTAATGGGTAACAAACCATATGTTTAGGTGTAATAGGTGAAGTACAAAATTCCTTTACTAACCATAACATGGAGTTATTTACAATCATATTTTTATGTGTTAAGGAGATTTTCACGAAGTGCATACTAATTAGCTCCCAATAATCTTTCCATTTTGCGACATATGACTGATCTATTAATAAAGTAATAACTTTTACAATAGAAGAGATAGTATATAAATTAAAGTCTGGAAAAGAAATACCCCTTGAGACCAGCTATTAGTATGTTTCTTTAATGCAATCCTAGGTCTGTTAGGTGCCCATAGGAAATTTAACATTAGTGTATTCAGTTTCTTGATAATTATTTTTGTAGGTGGAAGTATTATTGATTGTATTAAGTATAAAATCTTGGGGAATATTATCATTTTAATAATTGTAAGTCTCTCCTCCATAGTAGAAAACATATTATTCCAGTATTAAAAAGATTTTGTATATTAAGAAAACAGGTATTATAATTATTATATATAATAGATTTAATATCTTTAGATAGTATTATACCTAAATAAGTTATCTGACCTGAATTGGGTACATATTTAGTAAAATCACTAATGAGAATATTTTTTCGTGTATATATAGGTAGTATTTTAGTTTTTTCTTCATTGAATATTAAACCAGAAATACTTTTAAAATTCATCATTTTATCAAATAGAGACTGCATAGAAGAATTAGATCCTGCTGATGTAATTAGAACATCATCTACAAAAAGTTGAATTTTGGATGTTGTATTTTCATCTATTTCAAAACCCTCTGTCAGTACTGTTTCTGATCAAATTAGCCCAAGGCTCCATTACTAAAGTGAATAATAGTGGAGAAAGTGGACATCCTTGTTTTGTATCTTTAAGAATGGGTATTTTTTGTGAAACATATGTTCCTACCTTAATATAAGCCAACGTTCCTTTGTATAAATGCTCAATTAGATTTACAAATGCATCTGAGAAGTTTGTGCACTTCAGTAAGGTAAACAGATAGTCCCAGCTTACTGAATCAAATGCTGAACTTATATCAAGACTAATAAGTGTTAAATCTTTCTTTTCCTATTTGCAAAATCAATTAATGTTAAAGTTCTTCTTATATTATCAAAAGTATTTCTATTTACAATGAAGCCTGTCTGATCTATATCTATAATGCCGGAATGATTGTCTTCAATCTATCAGCAAAAATACTCATAAACATTTTATAATCAACATTAAGTAATGAGATGGGCCGATATGAAGAACATCTAGTTGGATCTTTATTAGGTTTTAAAATTGGCGAAATAAATGTATATTGCCAAGATGGGGGGGTTATTAACTCAGTTTGGGCCAAAATAAAAACCTTATGTATTAATGAATATGTACTTTTAGAAAGAATTTTATATATCTCTGGTATAATACCATCATTACCCGGTGCTTTGTTTGATTTAAGCTTATTTATTTGTGTAATAACTTCTGTATATGAAATACTCTTGTCCAATAGTTTAATCTGTTGTTTATTAAGCTTTTTATTCATGTTTGTGGTTATAAACTCCTTTATTTTATCTTTAGGTTCCATGTTAATGTTATTATGGTTAATTTTGTGAAAGTGATTTCTAAATTCATCTAGTATTTCTGGTATACTAGAAACATTCTTCTTTTTCCTTAGAGAAAAGATTTCTTTGATATGGTTTTGTTTATTCAACCTTTTGTTTTATTTTTAAGTCTATGTAAGTATTTGGGGCTTATTGAATAAGACAAAACTTGTATTCTCTAAAGTTATTTTTAACTTTATGAGTTAAAATTTCTTTGTATTTCTCATTTAGTTTGTTTATTTCTTCAATAACTTTCTTGTCCATAATGTTTTCTTTATTAGTATGTTTATAAGAGTCTAATTTACTTTGAATATCTAACAATTCCTTATCCCAAGATTTCCTTTTATTATTATACCATCTGATACTTTGTCCATATAGATATGATTTTAAGGCATCCCAAACATAAACAATGGAGACTTCAGGAGTATTATTTATGTCTAAAAAATGTTTTACTTCTGAAAGTATAT